>NW_026559426.1:0-30265 GCF_022539595.1 Amphiprion ocellaris | reverse complement strand
CGGCACGGTGTCACTGTAACCATGACAACAAGTGAACACTATGTCAGCTGCCTGCTGATGATCACATGATTGTGATCCTACTACAAATCCACCACTGAGGACTTATCAGGACTTATCCATCAGAAATGATCCAAGGAACAACTGTTTAAATTGTGGGGGTGTTTCTGAGTCCCATCAGTTCCTGCCACCTGCTTCATATTTAAGTCACGTGATTCGGTATCCGTACATAACGTACACATGCAGAACACATGCCTGTACTCAGTGTAAGGTCATTGTGTTTGTGGGTACATCTATATTAAATGGATACGTTCAATGTTGCTGTGATTTCTGCCACGAATTTTTTCTAGATTTCATCCGTCAGAAATCATTCAATGACTAGGCAGAGTGCTTGTCTTGTCAACTTTGTGACGAACAATTTCAATCAATATTTAGTGCAGTGATGTTCTTTACCTGTAACACATCATGATTCAATGAGGACAATTCACTCATTTTTCATAAAAAATGCACATTAAAATATTTTTTAATGTACATTGGAAATACCTACATATAACACAATAGTTTTACATAACATAAATTTTTTAAAAATATTATTTTACATTTTGAATTATTTGTTCCTGACATGATGTTGATAAATGAACACACCTCTTCTGTGCATGGTGCAGATATGTGAAATCAACCATTTTCATTTTATATGTTGATTACACTTATTTAGCCAAACAGAAGTTTCATGCCAAAAAAATATTTGTAACTATTTATTTTATTATTTTTTGACTTTAAAATGGGTAAATTTGATGCACAACATGACAGGAGTGTTAAGGGTTTTTTCTCTGTTTAAGGTTAGGGTAAGATTTGCATGTCGTCACATCTGCCAGATTCACAGTAGCTGCAAATTTATGCATTTTTCTGATTTTAGCTTCAGTATTTTTTGCCCAAATTAAGTTAGATGTTGCCTGATGTAGAAATAATGACACAATCGCTTTGATCATTTCCTCAAAAGAAACAAACAGTCAGTCTGTTGCTTTTATCTGATCTCCATTTGCTACAGCGGAGGAACATGAGTGTGTTTTTGCTGGTAAATAATAAAAAGTGTTTGGAGGTTCAGATGACTGGTTCAGACCTATGGAGGACTAAAAGTGCCAAAATTAAATAAATAAATACATCATTAAATAATTAATTAAATATGTCATTAATTAATTAAAATTGGAATTAAATATTTCATTAATTAATTAAAATTGGAATTAAATATGTCATTAATTAATTAAAATTGGAATTAAATACTTAAATGTGTTATTAAATAAATATATCATTAAATAATTAAATATGTCATTAATTAGTTAAAATTGGAATTAAATATGTCATTAATTAATTAAAATTGGAATTAAATACATAAATGTGTTATTAAATATGTCATTAATTTATTAAAATAACAATTATTTTAAGTAAAAAACATATTTCATTATTTCACGATTTAATTAATTATTTCATGGTCCTTGTGTTGCAGTGGATCATGAATTAATTTTATCTGTCAACCTCGCCCGTCAAAGTCGGTGGGCGGATCCTAACACCTGATTGGTTACCCTGCACATCAAGTCAAGGCAAATCGATTCCAGATAATGGATTGACGCAGAGCTTGTGAACACATTCCGATACACTGGGTGGCGCTATTCACCTCTACGTTGGTTTGGATACTCAATAAAACAAAACTTTATTAGCAACCGCTAAAGACTCGGTCCTCTTTCCCAAATGTTGATACATGCGGTGCAAGACAAATTTTCCTTTAGCATTTCCTTTAGCATCTACTCGGCGCGCCACGGCTCGTCTCGGTTTAGTTGTTTTTCCATTACATTGAGAACCACCTCATCGTGGGTGGAGTCGTCATAGCACGGCGGTCCGAAAGTCCCTTACCGTCATTTCTGTGCGACACAAACGCAATGCAACAATGTACATGGAGGCGATAGTACACCTGCTGCTCGGTCTGTGGCTTTCTGTCAGATTCAGAGTAATAGAAGAGTCGGAGAAAGCTGAGAGCGACGAGTCGAAACACTGAGGAGACACACAGGAGAGTTTGGGAGGCGATAAAGCAGTATCAAGCCGAAGACAAGAGGATATGAACGAGACGACATATGAGGGTAAGCTAATGCTAGTTCGCTAGCTATCGTGTATCAGTCCTGTGAACGACCCTGTAATGGCTGCAGTTTGTCGCTATTAGGTATTAAAATATGTATGCTGTGTATGTGTTTCAGATGCTCTCTGATGAGACTTCATGGGATTTACCTGAAGCAGCAGCACATGAGCCTGCAGTGGCACAAGGTGTAGAGGAGGAGGACAGAGATGTACAGGATGCACTGATGCACTACGTGTCATGCAAAGTTATTCTTCTTGTTATACTTCTGTTTTTCGGTCCCCGGACCGCTATTGTTTTCTTTAATGCAATTCTGACAATAAACTTTTGCAGATGTGTCTATACTATTGTTTGTTTGTGAAGGTTAGCAAGATTAAATAAAAAATTAAACGCCAAAACATTAAAACAGCTGTTTTAAGAAAATTCCAGTTTGATAAATCAGTATTGCTTTGGTGTAATTCAGTCACCAGAATTATGAACCATAAAGGAGTTTGTGTTAAAACATGTTAAATCCCATTAAACACAAATACATTATTAGGGAATATAGAATTGTTTGGTTCAGACTGTTGACTCTTTTTCTACCAGTGTCTTAACAGACAAAATGAGAAGTTATGATGCAATCACATAAGTCACAAAATAGTTTATTAGTCAGCAGCAAAATCAAAACTATTTACAATGTGCAAAGTACAAACTGTGGTGGGCCTCTCCTACAGTGGAGGACTAAAAGTAAAACTATATACAACTACAGGTGCTGCTCATATAATTAGAATATCATGAAAAAAGTTGTTCATTATTTCAGTAATTCCATTCAAAAAGTGAAACTTGTATATTATACTCATTCATTACACAGACTGATATATTTCAAATGTTTATTTCTCTTAACTTTGATGATTATACCTGAATACTAACAAAAATCTCAAATTTGGTATCTCTGAAAATTAGAATATTGTAGAAAGGTTCAATATTGAAGACACCTCTAATCAGCTAATTAACTCAAAACACCTGCAAAGGCCTTTAAATGGTCTCTCAGCCTAGTTCTGTAGGCTACACAATCATGGGGAAGACTGCTGACCTGACAGTTGTCCAAAAGACAAGCTTTTTCATGATATTCTAATTATATGACCAGCACTTGTAAATCTCAAGTCTATGGGAGGTGGACTCGCTCACACTCGCCGGCTGCCCACTGCCTACCCAGCTACCCCAGCACACCCAGGAATGACTGGTTGAAGGCAGTATTCTGGGCCATCTCCTCCCGCTGCAAGGCCGCTTCATTCTCTCTTGCCTCGCTGAGGAGCAACCAGATGTTCTCATCATGCTGGGCATGACTCCACTCCTCCTCAGCCTGCATCTCCACAAGTACGCTAGGAAGGTCCAGTTTTCTGTGGCCCCCTTTCCTCTTGCCTAGACCAAAGACAGAAAAGTGATCAGAGTCAGCTTTAATGGCCAAGTAAGTACACAATATACACGGAATTTGGTTTCGGCTGTTGGTGTCATCCTAGGAATATGGAAGAGAATAATAAAAAATAAACTATAGAAAGAGGAACAGGGAGGAAAAAGAAATAGTAGTAAAATAGAACACAATATAAACAGAAATGTACAGCTAGACTGGAATGTATGAACACATTAGCAAAATGGTAATTGCTATAAACACAGTAGTGGTGATTTTTGTGTACAGGGCTCTGTAGTCCAAATGTCCAGGGTGAGTGGGGTCTCTGATGATGTTTTCTGCAGTCCGTACTATGGGCTGTAGTCTGTTTCTGTCCTGCTGTGTGGTTGATCCAGAGGTGCACAGGACAGATCGGATGACTGCAGTGTAGAACTGGATCAACAGCTCATGTGGCAGGCCATGTCTCCTCAGCTGTTGTAGGAAATACATCCTCTGCTGAGCCTTTTTCAGGAGGTCCTGAGAGATTGTAGTCCCCAGGAGCTGGAAGGACTCCACAGCTATGATGTGATGTGTTTAGCCACCCGTCCATCCATTTTCAATCATGATCATGTCTTTGATACTTTAATAAACTTCTGGCACTCTTCGCTTTAACCAAAGCACAAGCAGTAACTCCTCCACCACAAACAAAAACGACGTGGTGTGAACTTCATTTCATCCTGTGCACATTTTGGAGTTGCTAAGAAGAGCTGTGTTTTCTCATTTTTATGTATATTTTCATTCAGTTTCACAGCTACCTAGTGACTATAAGAAGAATGGTTGCAATACTACACTGCACCAGAACGTAAATTAATTAGAGTGACTTACTTGTTAAGTCAATGGAAAATAAATGCAGCTGCATGTGTTCTGTTTATGTGTCACTGCAGCTACATGTAGCTTTCATCAGGCGTTCCTGAGCTGGCTGCTGCACAGTTTGCATTTACACCTGCCTGAATTCTTGGTCGTTGGTCTCACTGTTCTGATCATGCTTGCAGGCATTTACACCTGTAGTAATAATAATACGAAAATCAACCATGCTCTCTGTTTACCGTGTCTTACCGGTGATAAGACGTTGCTGTGACGTGCTGGTGTCGGTGTCCGAGCTGGTGCTGGAGAGGAGACAGGGCAGCCGGGGGCTCCGCGACGGAGGTGGAGTAGGCTTCGCATGTGGAAAGGGATTCTTGAACAGAAATAAACACTCACTCTAAGTACAAGAAAAACACGGCATGCTGACTGAAGTATTAGCTTCTGAGAGCTAAACGTTAGAAACAGCAGCACGAAATACAAGCAGAGCACGGAGTTAGCGCCGATGGCTAACTAGTTATCTTATTGTCTGCTCCAGGAGACAACGACGTTACTTTCTAAAAATACTTGTTTGCTTAAAAGAAGCTTGCCACCAATGGAATAAATGATGTATAAGTTTCTTGAAGTCACAAAACACTCACCGTTCTCGAACGTCTCCAACAATGCAGCGGCTGAGTCTCCCTCCTGTTGCTCGCCGGTGCGGTGCCAGTAAATAGCTTCCATGAAACCTCTTCCAACACCTCCTGGTTGACCCACGCCGGCCGTTGTGGTCCTGGGTGGACCGGTAGTCACTTTTGAGCTTTTTCAGCTTCTCCCTACACTGCTTCTGTCCTCTTTATATACAGTCTACTGTATATGTGAGCGGCCATCCGCTCAGAGACCTCCTGATAAACTTTCTCCGTCCAGCTCTCTCTGTATTCTTTGGTCCACCACCAAAGACAAAGTCTCGACCTCTTCATTCACCCACGGTACAGGTCTGGCTGTCACATTAAAATTATGAAGAACAGAGAGTTTCGTGAAGAGCAATGCACACCGTCGCTGTTTACAGTCATTTTTTAATGCAGGATTTTGTTTTCGTGCTGAAGTTGCTCTGTGTCGTCACTCCCTGTCCAATCAGTGGCCTGCACTATGTAAACGCCACATTATCGGCTCATCTCAGCTCGCTGGGAACCTCAGCCGAGAAGGTGCTGAAAATTAGTCCGTATGGAAACGCTCGCTAACAAAGATGAGACGAGCCGTACCGTGCCGAGTAGATGCTTGTGGAATCGCGGCTAAACAAAGACGAGCGGAGCCGTGCCGCGCCGAGTAGGTCCTAAAGGAAAAGCGCTCGACACTCCGAGCATCGCTGCAATTTGACAGGCTGGTAATCCACAAAGAACGTGATGTTCCAGAACTTCCCTCGGTATGCCAAACGCCCTGGTCCCTGTGTGTGCTCCTGTTGCACCCTGGTACCAGAAAACCGGCGGAGTACTTCCTCTAAATTTGCAGTCACTCTACGGTCAACATCTTGGTCGGAAAGTGCGGAAATAACTTCAACAACTTCAATAAATTCCTCTGCTTTACACGCTACATGCTCGCGGTCAGCAGGTCCTGCTTCCACATACTCTGCAAGGTCTAAAAGATCTCTCACCAACTCTCTAGAAAGTTCACAGCGACTCTCCCTCTACACAGCCACCATGTTTAGAAAGACTTCTACTTCCGGTTTCAAGGCAGACAAAAGCAGTGGATTAGACTAGATTCACGTTAGTCCCGCCCACGGACTTTGACGGGCGAGGTTGACAGATAAAATTAATTCATGATCCACTGCAACACAAGGACCATGAAATAATTAATTAAATCGTGAAATAATGAAATATGTTTTTTACTTAAAATAATTGTTATTTTAATAAATTAATGACATATTTAATAACACATTTATGTATTTAATTCCAATTTTAATTAATTAATGACATATTTAATTCCAATTTTAACTAATTAATGACATATTTAATTATTTAATGATATATTTATTTAATAACACATTTAAGTATTTAATTCCAATTTTAATTAATTAATGACATATTTAATTCCAATTTTAATTAATTAATGAAATATTTAATTCCAATTTTAATTAATTAATGACATATTTAATTAATTATTTAATGATGTATTTATTTATTTAATTTTGGCACTTTTAGTCCTCCATACAGACCAGGAACAAACCTTATTATTAACCCATGAATATTCTTGTATCTGCACTTAACATGAGTAAATACAGCATATATGTTTGTTTGTCTTTAAAGCTGGACCTTGATAATTAAAAAAAAAAAACGAAGAGGTTGGAGACTTTGGTCAGAGGTCATTAAGCATCACAGAAGTCTTTGTCATGGTGCCTGTTAGTTAAACTCCCACAATGCTTGAATCTACAATACTTTTTCTGACATTGTGTTGAGAATACAGGTTTTCTTTATCTTTTGGAGCCTGAAGAGCCACATTACATCCTACCATCCTACCAATACTACATTTACCCTCTAATACTACATTTACCCTCTAATACTACATTTAGCCTCTAATGCTACATTTACCCTCTAACGCTACATTTACCCTCTAATACTACATTTAGCCTCTAATGCTACATTTACCCTCTAACGCTACATTTACCCTCTAATACTACATTTACCTTCTAATACTACATTTACCCTCTAACACTACAGTTACTCTCTAATACTAATGCTATCTATTGTAAATATGATTGATTGTATTAAAAATGTAATATTTAACCTCCCCAGTATTGTTTTTAACAGATTAAGCAAATTTTTTAGTTTTTACCTTATCAGGTTATATCATGAAATTATCTATCTGTGCAATAATGTTATTTTTTAGAACTAGTACTTTTGTATATTGTTGTCTATTTTACACTTTATACTTCATTCTTGAAATGTTGCTGCTGTAACATTGCAAATCTCCCAACTGTGGGATTAATAAAGGATTATCTTATCCTGTCTTATTATTCTACCAACATTTTTACCAACATTTAAGTGTTGCATTATTTAGCCGCCAATTTATTTTGGGTTTCAGAGGCCGGAATAAACAGCAGCTCCTCGGCTAACAAAACATCTCTGCAGCTAAAAGCTACAAATGCATCAACAACAGTTCATTGTGTCACAGGACATTAGTCTCAGTGGGGAAAGAAATCTACCTTGTCAGGCTGTTTGCATCTATTTACTTAACAGACAAACCATCCCATAATATATTTCTCACTTTCTAACCTGCCCATTAACATGTTCCACCGTCCGGTTAAATGGGCCCATAAATTGGCACCATCAGCACATGCTGAGAGATTTGGCAAAAAATTGTAAACCATCTCCTGTTCATTATCTTCCTCCCCCATACGTAAGAATCTCCTTCAGGATCTCTGCTTTTGTTTTCCCTCTCAGTCGGTCTTTTGTGTTGGTTTAACGAGTCTTTATGTTGTTGCAGCTCGTCTCTCTCCATCTGGTATCTTCTGCATCTCTGATTTTCAGCCATATGTTTTCTGTACATTTACTGTCCATCGCCATCTCTTCTGTGTCAGCACTTTCTCTCACGCGTTTTCCTCAAATAGCTCGTTACGAGATTCTCAGGATGTCAGCTGAGGGCAGCTCAAACATCAAAACATCCAGCTCAGATATCGCTGCAGTCGTACAAGAGAAGAGCAACGATGCTTAAATGTCAAATGATTCAACACTGGTTCAGCTTACAGTAACTGTAGTACTTCTAACCTGAACCGCAGAGTATTTCCTCTGAGGTAAAACTAACAATTTAGACCTACTATAGTAAAAAATACCCTAAACCTTGTATAGAAAGTCTTGTGTGACTTGATTTCTGGTCTGCCAGAATTCTGGTTTATCCTCAGACATTCATGCTGTATCTAGAAATGTCATCAACACCTTTTGCACTCATGCAGCTCCATGTCATCATACTTCCACCTCCATGCTTCACTGTCAGGACGATGCATTCACTGTGGTAGTCCTGGTCTGGAGAGACACAAACAAACACAAAATGATGCATAACGACCACAAAGCAACAAAAACTGACCACAGACAGACACACATATTCCACAAAGAAACACAAAACAAGCACAATGACCACAAAATCACTCAATATTCCACAAAGTAACACAAACCTACCACAACAACACTTAAAATGCCTCTGCACTTCATTGTCAGGACAATGCATTCACTGTGGTAAATGTCCTTGCCAAGAAAGAAACAAACCAACCACAATGAGACACAAAACGTCTCTGCGCTTCACTGTCAGGACGATGCATTCACTATGGTAGTCCTGTCACTTTGGTTGGATGTTTTTTTATTATTTTGTTTTCATCTTTGTGAAGTGTCTCAGTCAGATTTTTCACTTCCTGCGTTCATTTTTTTCCCCATGTGGAACCATGATGCAGACATAGACACAGTCCATAGGTCCAGAACCGAGAAGGTTCTGATGTTCTGAGTTCATTTTAGAACCATGTTCATGCAGTTAGACTGATTGAAATTCACTTTGGTTGCACTGAGTTTCTACTTTGGGGCCTGAATTTTCAACATTGTCTTTCTAAAATGATTGTTTTTGATTGTTCGCGAGAGGAAATCATCAACTTATTTCAAGAAATAATGAAATTGTTGAGAGGTAACACAGTTCAGAATCATTTGACATTTTGGACAGAGGTTTACTCCTTTTATAAACTGTACTTCTAGCGCTTTTATGTCCAAACAAGGTGGACATTATGAAGGAAATAAGACTGCAGTCCTACATTCAAACTGGATCTTTTCCATTGCAAACTCTAATCAGATTGCAGTTGAACGTTTTTTTGTTGGTGCTTGTGATTCCCCTGAAAGTCTTTTCTCTCATTTAACAATCTTGTCGTTTCATGTCAAAGAGCTTCAGAGATACAGAAACAGATAAGAAGAGGATTAATAAAAACAAGCTATAGAGCAGCTCAGGGAAAAGCACTTGCTTTTAATTCCTCTTATACTTTAATTGGATTGCTTTGGGCAATTTCCTGAAAAATCTAGTGTTTTACATTATTTATATGGGGAATGTTGGCAAAGCACACATTTTCTCTCAGAAAAAAAGAGAACCTCTTTAAAGAGCTTTATCACACATGATAGCTTCCTTTATTAATATATGTGGACTAATTCACTTATTAGCATTTTTACTCCAGGAAGTGTTGAGATTCGCTCTCGCTTTGAAGAATCAATTTCCCAGTGATGTTTGAAAACATTTCTATCACACTGAATATTAAATCCTAGATTACAGGTCAGCTCCCTGACAGCATGCATATTTAGCATATATTCCTGATAGGGTTTGTCTGTATGAGCTGCAGAACGATCTACAGTTCAGTAAACTGGTTTATTTCTCGCATCACATCTAGTTTGTGTTGCCTCGGGCTACCAGCGATGTCATTACTGCAGGCTGAGGTCATTATTAGTCTGATTGGTTTGGAAGAGTTGAAACCAGAAGGATCAGTTCGTCCCACTGGTTATTTGGGCTACATCTAGTAGCATAAATTTTACTGTTTCCTGGATGCAGATCGATTTATTCCATTAGTTGCATCGTTGTTTATCTGTGTCAATCTATTGGCACAAAATCCTGAAATTTCTGCTTTAATCCCAGAACAACAGAGGTGATGTTCAGAACAAAATACTCATTTGTTTTTTCTTTTCTTGTCTTTTGTTTTTTGAAAGCCCATTGGCAGGATGACATCAATGCTGCTGAAATCACAGTTACATCAAGGACTTGGACTACATGACTCAAAATTCATCTATAATGACAACGTTCAATTAGAGCAACTCATCTGAGCTGCTGCAGTAACTGATGGAGACTAGAAGCTTCTCTGAGCTCAGACGACTAGCAGCTTCTACTGTAGCTGCATGGGAGGCGTTCAGGGAACATCTGGAAATTGTAGCGTCTGTCGATGAGCAGATGTTCAGTTAGGTGAGATGCTTTGGTGCAATTTTATTCACTTTTATCCCCTTGGAGATGCTCTGAATTCAGGTGAAGATTGTTTTAAGTCTCATTTTGATGCTGATTTGTACATTAGCGGGAATATAACTGCAAAGCCTTTAGTGACTCAGGTTTGATAGATAGATAGATAGATAGATAGATAGATAGATAGATAGATAGATAGATAGATAGATAGATAGATAGATAGATAGATAGATAGATAGATAGATAGATAGATAGATAGATAGATAGATAGACTATAGATAGATACTTTATTAATCCCGAGGGAAATTTAAGCCAACAGTCACAACAAATGACCAACAGTCATGTGATAGAAAAATTTCTGCTTAACTACATACAGGAAACAAATTAAAATGTGATTATTAAAATATCTATATGACATAAATGAGAGTGACTGATTGCAGAAATTATGCAGAAAATATTCACATTTAGGTGAATCTACGGAGTTCATTATTTTGATGTATGAGTCTACAGGTGTGTGTGTGTGTGTGTGTGTGTGTGTGTGTGTGTGTGTGTGTGTGTGTGTGCTCTCCCATTAACAGTGTATTTATTGATGAAGCCTCCAGTCATCCAGGTCTCTGTTAGCTCACAGTGCCATTGGCTTCGGGGGTGCCATGGCAACACGGTAAGTGGGATAAACGAGGCTAGCTGCCGTCGCACTGCCAGATGCCAGACAGAGGAGAGGAGGGAGGAGGTCGACGGAGATGACGGACGCCTGGAGAATAAAGCAGGAGTGATGGCGAGCTGGAGGAAGACAGATGAAGATCAGGCAGGAGGAGTGTAATGAAGACGTGGCAGCGAACACGTCTCCATATTACCGTAATGACCTCTCCAGGGAAATTAAAAGTTACGCTATAATTATTTATATGTGACATTTGTGTCCGTGGTACATGTCATCAGCTCCCTTTACGCCAACCATTACTGTTGCATTCAGATTAAACCAGCTGCCCTCCACTTCAACTCTGACTCCCACAAAAAAGTTTTTAAAAATTCTGCTTATTTCCTTTTCCAGATACGTTTTTGGGGTAAACATATTTTCCGGCCGGATTACATTCAGCGGTGACATTCCTCCCATCTGGAGAGTGTGATATAACGCTGAGGTCAGGCCGGACGGTAAACAGCTTTTTAATGTGATGCAACATCTGAAGGCTGAATTCTGCTGAAGCATCTGAAAACCTAAAAGCTGCCGGTGTTTATCACAGTCTGCTGATGTTAAAAAAATCAAGAAAATCACTAAAACTACACCATTTATCACTCAGAAACTCCAAAAACTGATAGATTAGAAACTGGATTATGTCAAAGACATCAGGTCGGTTGAATCAGTGATGGTTTTTAAGTTCTTTTTTAAAATATGCTTTTACCAGAGAGTAGTTTCTGATTTTATTTAAGCTCTTATTTCTCTTCAAACACTGTGTTGTTTTTGAACCATCTTTAAAGTTCTGCTGATTTTATGACTTGTCTGTTTTATTTTGCACTGCCTGACTTGGACTTTGAAAGATGTTCTAAAAATCAAAACTTTTGTTGTTCTTGTTATTATTGTTTTGAAAATGAAAAAAAATTAAGCTTAATATCAGACATTTTTCATCAAAACCACTTTATTCTGCATGACTAATTTAAAAAATATGCCATCGGAGTCTCAACTGCCACCAAGAGTCACGTTATAAAAAAATATTTGGGAGGTTTTGGCTGAACTGCAGGCAGTGTGTACACAAATCAAAGAGAAGACAAGCATGGAAACACAATAAAAACATTAAAATATATATAGTATATAGAGCCACCATTGTTTTGTGCGTTGGCACTTGCAAAATACCTTTTTTATTTTTTGCAAAATAAAGTGACCAAAGAATACCCCTTTTTTAGAAATAAAAGCTACAGTTCAAGGCTTTATGTACTTATTTATGTAAGTGTAACCGTGCATAGTTAGATCTCCAGCAGACACGCTGACTTTCTCCTCTTTCATCATCTGAGCCAATGACAGTTGCCAAATGGCATATTGTCGATTTGCACAGGAGATTAGAGAGATTGATGTTGTTTCCTGATCATTTAGAAATGAACCGAAACACTGAAAGGGTCCTCAGATAGTAAATAATGTCTCAAGATAGTAATCTACAACACGGGATCACATGTTTCTACCTCCAAGCTCATCTGACAACAGGGCGAAAGTGAAAAAGGACTCAGACCTCGACGGGTTAAAAAGCAGGAAAAGGGCAAAATTATATGTAAAAAGTGAAAACTAACTTGATCCTGGAGGGGTTTCCTGTAACAAACATGATTACAGTCTGCAGAGAGACATTATTACTGCAACCAACAGTTAATTAATGAAATGTCACAACAGAATATGTTCAGCTTGTGTGCTTGAATGTGTAGTTTCCTTCAGGGCTGGAAGAAAATCAAAATGTTCGACATCAGGTCTGCTTGTTGTGTACTTTCACATGTGAAGTAAAGCAAATTAACTCAAACGCTATGAAGCTACGACTGTTTCTGCTGCTCAATGCAAAAGAAAAGTTCACGGTTCTAATTTTATCATGACTGATCTACAAGAGCAGTAAAAAAATTAAAAATGAGCAGAAACTAGAAAAAAACACTGAAAAGTAGGTTTGGTTGCAAAACAAAAGAAAAGTTGTAGGGCTGCAAAATTAATGGGAAATGAGTTATTATTACAATTTTAGCTTCTTTCAAGTAAATGAACATGACTGACTGCTGCAGTAACTGATGGAGACTAGAAGCTTCTACTGCAGCTGCATGGGAGACGTTCAGGGAAACTCTGGACATTCTAGCACATATTGATAAGCAGATGTTCAGCAAGTAAATCTAACATTTCATCGTATTTTTCAAAAACAAAAACTAAAAATGTGTCCCAAAACTACTTTAAATTTGCCCAAATTGTCTTGCAACTTGGACTAAATGACTTGAAACCTGCCTAGAATGACAATTAAAGTTAAATTAGGCAAATCTGACTCCTTCTTTGACTCTGTTCAAAGTTATTCTTGATCTCTCTGCAGTAACTGATGGAGACTAGAAGCTTCTCTGAGCTCAGATGACTAGCAGCTTCTACTGTAGCTGCTTGGGAGGTGTTCAGGGAAACTCTGGAAATTGTAGCGTCTATTAATGAACAGATGCGGCATTTTGGAGCCGTTTTGTTTACATTTATCCTCTTTGAGATGCTCTAAATTCAGCTGAAGATTATATTAGGTCTTATTTTGATGCAGATTTGTAAATTAGCAGGAATGTAGCAGAAGATAGCAGTGAAAGTGTCTAAAATCAATGAATAATTGTAATAAATATGCTGAAGATGATGTCAATATTGACTTAAAAACTATGATTATCATTCTATCCATTGTTCAGACTGTTTATAATGTTAATATAATGTATATATTCTGCATATATCTCATTGCATTAATACTGTTTCTACTTTTCATGTACAGGTAGTTCATACTATTCTTCTTATTTACACTGTTTATTTTGTTTATTTATTTCTACCTGTGCATTTCGATTCTATATTTATTGTATGCACAGCTACTTATTCATATATTTAGTGTGTTTATACCATTCTTTGCACTCTTTTATACTGTTTATTCTGTTTATAATGGATAATGTTGTTTTTTTAACTTCTGCTAAGATACTAACCTGCATTTTTCTGTCTAAATACTCTGTACAATGACAAACAAGCATTTTTTACATTAGTTTTCTTAACAAAATGCAATGTCATGTGGTAAAATATAGTATTTTTGAACCCCACATTGTATAAAATATCAGTTTTTACTAATATCGTGCAGCCCTGATGCATATCCGGCCTGTTTTGAGTGTTTCATCTGTTCGACCGATGACTGAATCTCCTCTATAGGTGAACGTCGCTGCAGGTAAACGGAGGGTCGTGTCAGTCGACTATAACAGGACGTCGCCTTCAGAGCAGGAAGTATAATAGACTGCAGCTCAGCAAACACCCTGACGTTAAGTAGATGTCAAAGGGACGAGCTGTTCCAACACCACAGCCTCTGCAAATATAGAAGCAGGGTGAAAGCTGAGCCTGGATTCCTTCATGATATCAGCGTTTCCCTTCAGAAGCAGCTGGACGTGTCGGTTCAGCTGCTCTCATCTTCTCAAACTACATCAAGATGGATGTCGGCTCTGCACTTGTTTGTCATTCTGCTGTTTTCTGAGGGAAAGTAGCTGTCAGTCTACAGAAACAGAAAAAAGACAGCCTTTGTGCAGTTAGGAAGCAGATTGAACTTCTTTAAATGATGTTCTGACATTTTCAGAGGCTTTGTGTTTCTCTACCTTTATCCTTAAAAAAATCCCCAAAAGGTTCTGTTGGAGTCAGTTCAGGACACGGAATGTCAATCGCATGATTTCAACTCATTTTAGGCATATTTTGAGTCAGTCTGGACAAAATCGGAGTTATTTGGGATGATTTTTTGACTCGTTTTGGACAAAACTTGAGTAATTTAGACAAGTTTCTAGTCATTTTAGACACATTTAGTCATTTTTCAACAAATAATAGCTCATTTAAGATAAATGTCACATCCATTTAGACAACTTTTGAGTCATTCTGGACAAATCTCACACCATTTTGGACAAAATTTGAGTTATTTGGGACAATTGTTTACTTGTTTTGGACAAATTTTGAGTAATGTAGACAAGTTCCTAGTCATTTTGGACACATTTCACATGCATTTGGCCAAATTTTGAGCCTTCTGGACAAGTCTCACATAATTTTAGACATATTTTGAGTCACTTTGGACAAAATTTGAGTTATTTGGCACAGTTTTTTTTACTTGTTTTGGACACATTTTAAGTAATTTAGACACGTTTAGTCATTTTTGGACAAATAATAGCTCATTTCAAACAAATTTCATGTTTTTTTGACACATTTTGAATTGTTTTGGACAAGATTTGAGTTATTTGGGACGATGTTTAACTTTTTTGGACACATTTTGAATACTTTAGGCAGATTTTTAGTAATTTTGGACTCATGTTTAGTTATTTAGGAAAGATTATAGCTTGTATTTGAGAAATTTCAATTAATTCTAGACAAATTTCAAGTCTTTTAACTTGTCAGGTGTTTCACATCTTAGTTGATTTGTTGATTCTGTTGTATGAGCCATCTTATTTTCTGTCCGTCTGTCCATGGCTCGGATCAAGAAAAACAACTGATGCTGACGTTCACCACATCTTCTGCTGTCTTACCATTCCACGGGTCTCGATACTGATCTCTGGACACCGAGCCAACTTCATTACCCATCAGCCCCCTCTGCCTCCCCTCAGATGGTTATCGGACATCAGTGCAACTCTCTGCAAAAGAATCCTTCACCTTGGCGGCAGGTAACGGATACAGAGCCAGGTGGACGCTCTATAAGTCACTTCATATTGGTTTCACACACAGAGTCTGTTAATGCTGCAGACAAAGGAGACGCCGATCGATCGCTGGCAAGGCCGAGCGGCACAAAAGCTCCACGGTCAGGAAGCAGCACCGCACACACCGAGCTAAACGCTGACGGGATGAAGGTGAACGCTTTGTGATTAGAAACCCTGATGATGGAGGAAACGCGAGCAGCCGGCGGCCACCAGGTTCATCCATCAAACACTCGGACCACGGCCTCCGTCAGGGTTCTCAGGGTCTGCAGGAAAACTTACAGCCAAGTGTGACGGTGCCAGGTTGGCAGCACGGGGGTTTTTAAGTCCGCCAACACGGATCAAAAACACCAACTGGATGCTTGTTCTGGCTGGAAGCAGCAGAAAGACTCCAGCAGGTACTAAAGTCTTCACTGGGGAGAGTCGACTCTTAATGCAGGGCGGGTCTTAATTATTTAAATCTGAGCTCTCCAAGTTGTTGGATGTGGATCCAGAAGTATAAACTCTGTAGTCACTTCAGAGGAATCATCAGAAAATGTCCTTACAGAACAATAAATACACATTAATGGTGTTTCTATTATATTGATACTAACCCGTCATATTTTACTGCAACTTTTCTGCAGAAATTAGCATCGTTATGTCTGTTTCCTCCAAACCAAAAGGTCAGATGTTGGAATAAAGAATTATACAACGTCATACTGAATTGAATTTGTGACAAACACAAGGAATGCACATTTTAAACAACATTCTTCTAACATGTTTGGACACATTCTGAGTAATTTAGACAAGTTTCTAGTCATTTTGGACAAATGATAGCTCATTATGGACAGATTTCATATGCAGTTGGGCAAATATTGAGTCATTTTTCGGCCAACAATAGTTCATTTTGGACACATTTCATGTGCATTTGTACAAATTTTGAGTCATTCTGGACAAAAATTTAGCAATTTGGGATAATTTTTTACTTCTTTTAGACAAACTATGAGTAATTTTTGGACAAATTCAAGGTTGTTTTGCACATGAGTCCTGCTCTCACTTCTTTTTCTGTAAAATGATGGTCAGAGGTGCTGTTTAGTGTTTTTGCAGAAGAAAGAAGCCTCGAAGAGTCTCCAGCATCCGTCGGGGCTTTAACCCTGAACAAAATGAAGTGAAATGAAGTGGAATCAGCCGACACTTCGTCCTCCCTGACTCCTGCTCAGATCCACTCTGGACACCATACCTGCTTGTTTTTTCCACGTTTTTCAATGTGGCCGGCAGTGACAGCAGAGGAGAGCAGAGATGACAAGCAAGGTCACGACTGGAGTCCCAGACTATTACTGCTGGAGTGTTTGTGAGCAGCCGGGACGCCTGCAGGTAGATAGACAGATTTGTGTGGTTGTTGGAGGAGCTGGGTTTGTAGCCGAGTCATCTGGGGTTGGAGTTGATTCACCAGGAGACACAGGAAAACATCACAGCCTCCCACACTGTCTTCCTCTACATGCTCACCTGTCAGCTCCCTGAAAAGCTGCTTCTGCTGCACTACAAACCACTAAATGTTCACTTTCAGCCGCTCTAAACAACCAGTAGCTTCAGGTTGGGATGATAAAAAATCTGCATTAAGACAGGAAGAACCTCAGGTTGACCTTGAATCTAAAAGCTTCCCCTCGCGACTCCATGACTAACCCGGCTGTCATTTGATTGTCAGTCTGTTTGCTGACGCTGACCCTCAGTCTGTCAGCTGCTGTCAAAGGAAAGACAATAAAACAGAACACAAAGAAATCCACCCGCTAGATCGAGGAAAGATGAGTGATTTTATGGAGATTTATATGCAACCAAATGACAACTGGTTAAACCTCTGATCCCAAAAACCTGCCCCCAAAGACACATTTTCTTTAAAAAAAAAAATCAAATGACACCATTTATCAGCCAGATACGGTAAAAACAGACACAATCGTAGCGTTTTCAACCTTCAAATCCTTAAATTACACATCTGTGAAATGAAATCTGAACCAAACCTGACCTTAAAATTGCAACATTTCATCAAAATCATGTCTCATTTAAAAATCTGCCAAAATTAAACCATTTCCTTTAACCACATTCTGTAAAAATAAAAATAAAAATTCTGCACATCTCTGCACAACTGTGAAGTTATTCATGACCAATCTGCAGTGAACAGTTACATTATAAAAACTGAACTGCAGGCTGTGTAAAATCACAACAAAAACACCCAAAGTAACGACAAAAAGATGGGAAATTATGACAAAAATGTGCAAAATCACCACAAAAGATGCAAAATCACAACAGCATAACTACAAACTGAGGTGAAATTATGACAAAAAATTGCAATATCATCACAGAAAGACACAAAAGCACCACAACAAGATGCAAACATAAAAATCTGAGAGTTTTCAGCTAGACTGGGCTGAACTGCAGGCCGTGCTTCTGCAAATCATAGAGAAGGAAGGTATGATATACAGTTTAGTAATAGTTGATGATGATTTCAAGCTTTGCATTGAAAAAAACTACTGAATTTTTCATATTGTGATGGAAAAGTGCACTTCTAGGACCATTTTATTTTATTTTTTATCAGTTTATTTTTCAAAAAGATGGAAATTTATTACAAGTAATTAATCATCATAAACAATGATTTATAACAAGAACCAACAGTGTTCTCTAATCGTGTGTTTAGTTTTGATTTAATGATGTTGAATTCAACAAAAAGATGCAAAATCACATAAACACACACAAAATCACTGCAAAAAATGTACAATAATGACAAAAAGTGCAAAATCATCACAGAAAGATGCAAAATCACAAAAAAGAGGTGAAATTACTACAAAACTTGCTGAATCACCACAAACAGTTGCGAAATCACCACAGAAAGATGCAAAATTACTGTTTTGTGCCATTCTGTGTCATAGTGATCCCTGTACTTCGATAAAATATTAAAACATGATCAAAATATTGAGGATTTATCCTCTGATAACTTTGAATGTCTTTGTAAGATTTAACACCAACACAACGTGTACATTTTTCTTCGTAAGTGAAAATGTTTATCAACTGGTGTTGCTAAATAAAAGTTCAGGAAAATAATTTCTTTTCTTCACAAATTTGAGGCAGTTTAACAAATTTCAGTCTTAATTAATGGACCGAACAGCCACCAGTGTCTAACCCTAACCCTAACCCTTTAACTAAATCTCAGACGTTGTTAGTTCAGTTTTTATTTAATTTAATTAATTGCAATCATTTATTCATAATTTTGCATTCTGCTTAAGCAAACCTGAAGAAATGGCTGAAAAACAACCTCTTTTGCACTGAAAAATGTTTATTTTGCACACTAAAAGTGCTTTAACAATCATAGGGCTTACAAGTGAATTTATTGAATTTTCTAATTAAAAGGACACGTTAGATCAATGCAAGGTTAACATCCAGTCATCTAAAAACATTTATTTTAAAATCCTGGCCAGTAAATTTTATACATTTAGTTTGAAATTCATGCAATAGCCATGCAATAAGAGGATATCTTAAAACAATGTGGAAAAAGCTGTCAGGAAACATAAAACGGTGTGATTAAGGAGATGCACCTTCACATGAATAATCTATGACGCTGCATAAATTACCAGTTTTTAGAGGGATTTAGCCGTAAAGTCGAGCCGGCCGCCATCACATCTGAGCAGATCTGGCTTTGAAAGCAGCAGGAAGACGTCAGGACTGAACATCTGCAGCTGAAAGTGACAGTTTGGCCATCGCTGCTCGTCTTCAGGTACATTCTCTGGGCTCAGTTCTGAAGCTGCTGATGTTCTGCAGACGTCTGCAGCAGTTAAATCTTTGTTTGATCAGAACCTCGTCGCTGTCGGGACGATGCTCGTTGTTCTGAGTCCTTAACTGGACCTGAAAGACGTTTCATCCTGTCTGTGTAAAATATTCCAACCAAAGGCCAATATGATGGATTTCTCTCTACTGTTGAAGACTCAGTGGAAAATTCTAACTTTTAATCAAATTTATTTCTAAATAAACCTCAAAAACAGGCAGAAATATTGATGCTTACATGATAAATGTTGTGTAAGGGTTACAACAGATTAGTCCATTAACTAATTGATACATTTTCTTCCAAAAAGGCAAAATTAATATTTAATTAAAGCTTATTTCATGCCGACAAACCACATGTGATTGTATAAAGCAGCTCAGTTTGAAATAGGACCAAAAGTTACACAACAAACAACAAAAACACACACAATAACTACAAAAAGAGGTGACATTTTGACAAAAAGGTGCAAAATCACTGCAGAGAGATGCAAACGCACAACAAAAAGACACACAATCACCAAAGAAAGACACCAAAGTACCACAAAAGATGCAAAATCACAACAAAAACACAAAATAACCACAAAAAGAGATGAATTATTACAAAACCTTGCAAAATCAACACAGAATGATGCAAAATCACTACAAAAAGATACAAAATCACAATAAAAAGAGGTGAAATTTTGAAAAAGAGGTGCAAAATCATCACAAAAAGTTGCAAAATCACCAAAAAAGCTGCAAAATCACAGTCACTACAAAAAGAGACGGAATTACAACAAGAAGTTACAGAATCACCACAGAAAGATGGAAAATCACCACCAAAACAGACAAAATCACAACAAAAACACACAAAACTATCACAAAACGATGCAAAATCATCAAAAATTATGCAAAATCACCATAAAAAGTTGCAAAATCAACAAAAAAGTTGCAAAATCACAACAAAAACACACAAAATCATTAAAAAAGAGTTAAAATTAAGACATAAAGTCCTGAAATCATCGTAAAAAGACCATCAGACTCTGCTGCAGACACTTTGAAAAGTGGAACAACAGAGCAATAACTAAAGACTGAAATATCAGGATGCAACAAACATGTAGAAGAAAAACATTTGAAAATAGTATAGGCTGAAAAAATACATGCATTGGTTAAAAACATATGTTTGATTGTGCGTTTGTGTGCTTGACGATTGTGCAAACTGTCAATAGCAGCTCTATAAATAAACAAATCAAAAATAGATTAAGATGCTTTTGATTTTTAGAAATAGAGAACTGGAGCAGAACAATGAATCAAAAATGACAAGATGCAAGAAGATTCAGGCTTTGCATCTTCCTGTTTTCACAGTTTTTTCTGCAATTGTTCTACTATAGTTGTTGGTTTCTTTGTGCTACATCTGCAATAAATTAGCAGCAGTTAAAACTGGTAGACTGATGGATGGATTGAATAGATTTTACGGAGGAAAAAGTTGAAAACTGCAGGTTAATATTGCAAAAATGATGGTAAACAGTTGAGCTGACACATCCTGTTGACACAAAACAACATTACAATATCAATTAGTGTGATGTTTGTATAATTTTCACTTATTTTTATTCTGCTTTTGTGAACACCTGAGTGTCATATTCGAACGTTCAGCTGCTGAATGCACATTTATGTCTCTAATATTATCAGGTGAGCTTACAACAACAACCAATGAAATAAGAGTTCATGAAGCAAATTGCAGGATAGAAATCTGAACCAATCAGTTGTCCGTTGTTAATATAAAAATAGAAACAGCCGTATGTCCTCACAACGTTAGTAAACCCACTGCTCACACACACAGAGAAGGAAGCCTTGTTCCAGTCGAGGTTTTCACCCTGACTTCTATTATGAAGCTCATGCTAGCATGCTAACGCTCCCCCTGCCTTCCTGCAGTCAGTCCCATTTCCATAAGCAGCATGTAGCCTCGCTGCTAATAACGCTAGTTAGCGCACTGGCGGCCATCGTTCACGGCGTGCGTTGAGGCCCCATCCGAGCGTCCGTCCACCTTCCAGGATAATAGTTTTAGGTGGTTTATTCAGTCACCGGCGTCCTGCTGAGAACTCTGATTCTCTGTTTACCGTCTCAGCGAGGGTTCAGGTCTCTGCAGCCTCCCGAAGTGAACAACGGCGACCAATAAACACGATCCAGTTTGAGTTTTAGCATCTTCTCACTGCAGCCAAATTAAAAACAGTTAGTTAACAGAAAGCTTCAACTCCAGAAACACAAGAGAAAATCACTGCTTTTAAAAAACAATTAGAAATTCACTGTTTTCTAATGGGAAAAGTGCAATTCTGGGGTGAATTTTGTTTATTTATTAGTCTTTTCACAAATTTTCCACAGAGACAGAAAATTGTGAGACATCATCAAAACACCAACATTTTTCTCTGAACGAGTTGAATTTACACCATAAATTATATAAAATTCTGGATTGAACTAAACATTAAATGTGCAGTTTTGTAGATTAACAGTCGACTCATTGTTGCTGTGGCTGATTATAAGATCTGAAATCCAGCATTTATCTAATTACAAAAAAAGTATTCTAATAAAATTAATTTTAATTCTCTTAACTCCAAGCAGTTAGCTTATTTATTTATTTATTATTATTATTATTATTATTATTATTATTATTATTATTATTATTATTATTATTATTATTATTATTATTATTATTATTATTATTATTGCCATTAAAATACAGAAATTGCCCTTTTTTGTTTAGTATTTTATTATGAACAAACTATTAATTTTCAGACAAATTCTGATTTTTCATGAATTTATTTAATATTTGTAGATTTAAAAAAAATGTAATCTTATATTATTTAAAATATGAAAATGTCTTGTTTTTACTTTATATACACCATTAATTGATAGCAAATGTCAATTTTAATGCTAAAAAGGCAACAATTTTTTTTTACTGTTTGTGCACCATTAATTTATAGAAAATGTCCTTTATCTGTTTTTTTTTAATTGTAAATAAACTGTTAATTTCCAGACAATTTCTAATTTTTATTTAAAGGACAAAGCCAAGGTAACAAGCTGCTGACATCTTATTTTTTTCATGAATTTATTTAACATTTTAGACTGATTTTTATACCATTTAAATATCAGAAAATGTCCTGTTTTTACTTTAGATGCACCATTAAATAACAGCAATTTTACCATTAAAAAAGCAGAAAATGTCCTTTTTTACTGTCGGTGCACCATCAATTTATAGAAAATGCCCTTCTTCTAAGCATTAGATACTGTATAGATATTAAACATTTATATTTTTAAAACTGAAAAGAAATAACAGGGAGCTTCTGGTATCCTGCAATACGAAGGTGCTCATGGGAAACGGCAATAGTAATAGTCCACAAAAGAGAAGGTCCAGGCACTCATCGTTTGCAAATATGAGGATTTTTAATAGAGGGCCAGGAACATTAAAAAGCACACCAACGCGTGTCGGCTTACGCCTTCATCAGGATGTGAATACTCACAGACAAAGAGAGCACCTAATTATAGTCAATGTCTCCAGGTGTGCAGTCACATGACTGACAGGTCTGATGTAATACCTTTGTCAAGCTCTAGATGTAGACAATGGGCACAGAGAGCAGGAGTTTACAAGAGAATACAAATTTAACAGAAAAACTCAAGATTTTACA
Source organism: Amphiprion ocellaris (assembly GCF_022539595.1). Lineage (NCBI taxonomy): Eukaryota > Metazoa > Chordata > Actinopteri > Pomacentridae > Amphiprion > Amphiprion ocellaris. The sequence goes on along the minus strand of NW_026559426.1, from coordinate 7,143 downwards.
AAAAACAAGAAAGGTCAAAATCTTCATTGAGGCCAGGGTACACTGTGGCACTGAGTTCATGTATCCAGTAAGCTTCCCTCTGCCTAAGGCGGAGGACTTTGTCACCGCCTGTGAGTATTCACATCCTGATGAAGGCGTAAGCCGACACGCGTTGGTGTGCTTTTTAATGTTCCTGGCCCTCTATTAAAAATCCTCATATTTGCAAACGATGAGTGCCTGGACCTTCTCTTTTGTGGACTATTTATATTTTTAATTCGTTTCTAGACTCATCTCAGTTTAAACACTGCCTGCAGTTCTGCTGAAAACTCAGATTTTTGGTAAAGTGACTGTTGGTCAAAGTTGAGTTACTCCTGGTTTACCAGATTAACAGAGAAGTGCAGAAATTTTATTTTTTTACAGAATCTGATGAGAGGAAATGAGTGATTTTTAAATAAATTTCAAAGATTAAAGTGATTTATGATGATTTATTTATCAGTAGAACCGAACATCACAGATGAGTAGTTCAGGGACCATCAGAAAAGTAGAAAATCTGATGATTTTTCAGTTTTTATCATCTCTGGCTTGTAAATGGTGCATTTTTATTTATATATTGATTAAAGGATGAGATGCTTTTTAAGCTCACCGAGTTCAGAGCATTAAAATGGAGGATATTTGCAAAGGGACAGATAAAGGATGAAAAGTAGATTTTTAACACAATGCATGTAAAACAAACAAATTGAGGCATTTCTTTAGAGATTTGGGTTGAAATTTGTGATATTTTATTCTAAATTCTATTCTGCTGTTCTAAATTTAGACACTCATTGATTGTATCATTAATATAAATCAGTGAGCCCTGAGTGAAGATACAGGCTTTAAAATATTGCCTTCCTTGATGAGGAAATCATCTCCTCTAACCCGAACAGTGTTTTTATGTGCTCTTTTATATTTAAATCAGATTTTGCTACACAGCCTGATTTTATTACAGCAGTTAGAAGCCGAATCCCCGCTGAGCCGTTAACTTTCTTTATGTTACTGCTAATAAAAACTCAGATTATCTTAGCTGAAAGACGTTTTAAACAGATTCAGACTGAAATAAGAGAAGCTGCTTTTCTTTAAATCAATAACTAGTCTCCGTCATTCTCCTGACTTCATCATAAACTGTTTAACAGAAACACTTTTCCTCACCTTCAGCTTCTAAACAGAGACGTTGCCAGAGATGATTAAAGCCTCAGGATAAATAAAGTTGCTTAAAGAGAAATATATACGTGTAGAATTCACATATTTCCACAGAGAAGCACAAACCTATTTAAAAAGCTCAATTTCTAAGTGTTTTTAATATAAAGTTAGTTTTTCATATGCACTAAAAATGTGTATTTATGGAGAATCCATCAGTAATACAGATTTATTTTGAGTAAACAGGTACAATTTTTTTTTAACACTTCTTGTCTAAAAACAGCATCTTTTCAAGGAGGTAATGTCTATTTTAATGAAATATTGAGCAACAAAACACGAGCAACACCTTTACAGACTATTATTCAGGTAAACCTCCTCTACAGTTTTGTCTAAAACTTGAAAATTTGTCGTATTTTCATGTAAACTTGGAAAATACACAATAAAAAGTGGGGATTAAAAAGAAATTCTGATGTGTTAAAAGTGGAAATATTTCAGATTTTGCTCTTTGCTATTTCACTTGAACTTCACTACAAACGTACAAATAAACTTATTATTTGTAGTTTTTCCAACTTTAAATGAGACAATTTGACTTTTTTTTTTGCCTTGATGAGTGAACAAAACTGCAGAAAATGTCACAGTTTGACACTAAAATTAATCATGTCATGCATCCTAACTTTGGAAAACCTAGAACGACTGTGTGTGTGTGTGTGTGTGTGTGTGTGTGTGTGTGTGTGTGTGTGTGTGTGTGTGTGTGTGTGTGTGTGTGTGTGTGTGTGTGTGTGTGTGCACGTGGGAGGCTGTAATTCAGAGTCACAGTTGGTGTGTAGGAGGCGACATTAGCAGGAGGCCAGTCGTACAAATATGTGTTTTCAGCTGTCGGTTTATTGTCATTTTTAGGAACTAATTAAATTCTATGGTCCCGCTTCTGTCAAACACTTTAAGTGACTCATTTACAAAGATTCACTTCATCCTCTGTGGGGGTTTTTGTCATTATACAACCAGATAAAGCTGCAGAATGTTTTTGAATTCAGATAAATGAATCTCTGGTTGTTTTTTATCCTCCAGCTTGGTTCAAACGAAGCGGCACAAAGAGAACAACGGGAGCAGAAAGAGGCTCAGATTCAAACAAACAAACGTTCTTTTGTTCGCAGTTTAGAGCAGTTTAGACTCTTTAATCCAGCAGGTGACGTTACAGCAACAATAGAGGAGCAGATATGAAATGTCAAGGACTGTTGTGTTTTATTCTGCATAGTGATGTGACTGAACGAAGCTCGATGAAGCTGCAACAGTCAGGATTTACCTTCAGACATCCACTGTGACCAGATCTGTTTGTTGACCCTGATCATTTCTCACATTTCCACATTCACACATGACAACAATTACAACACATGGTGATACAGATGCTCAGTCTTTAGTAGACTAAACAATAAATCTGTAAAAATACTGAAAATCTGTGATTAAAAATGAAGACTTACAAGCATAAAAAGGTGAATTTTCTGTTCACGTCTTCTGATAGTTATTGATGCATCTACAGAGATACAGAGACTTTTTATTTATAAATTCATTTGTATGTCTTACATTTACTAACATTTTCACATTGTTCAGGGGACAGCAGATCAATATATATATATTTGTATATAAATATATATATATATATAAATATATATAAATATATATAAATATATATATATATATATATATATATATATATATATATATATATATATATATATATATATATAGATATATATATATATAAAGAAAAATCACTTGCAGCTCATTATTTTGTTCTGTAATTAAAGTAATAAATATTTGTGATACAGACCAAAAAAATCTATTAAATTACAAAAGTAAACTCTGAATTTACATTTGTAATGTAAGATAACATAAGAACATGTAAATAACCATACCAAAATGGTCCGTGTACGGATCTGGTAACTGGATTTTCCATTCTAAAACGGGTATTGAAAAACAAAACGAGTGGTTATTTGACTTTCGTTTTAAAATACAAAAATTAAAATTGAAATACAAGGCGTTTTTCCTTTTCATGATCAAAAAGGGATATACGATTTTTTTAAAAATGCTTTGATTTTCGTTTTATATTTAGAATAACAAAAAAGTAAAATCAGTAAGAGACAGAAACGAAAAAAGGTCCGTTTTTTTCATTTTCTGAGACCGGAAGTGGTCATCAGCAAGTGTGGAACCAAACAGAGGACGGTGCATAGACAGTAATTTTTTTTCGTTAGTTTTCATGGTCAAAATGAGAGATCAGGTGGCTGATCTTAAAATAAATCAATATTGATTTTTTTTAAAGAGCGTTAAAGTTTGGCGAAGCCAGGGGGGCGGGACTACTTGATTGACAGTCTGGTCTGGAATGATTGACAGGTCCTATGGAGGAGGCAGCAGAGACTCTGCTCTCCTCGTTTGGATTAATTCTGATATAATAACTGTTGGTTTATTTATCGGTGGAGCAGCAGAACATTTTCCACAGACAGTTTTCCTGCCTGTTGGCTTGTTTTAACCAGTTTCTGCCTTGAGCTGATTCCACCAGCAGACACTGAAAGGACTCTGATAGTTCGGTAAGTTAATGTTTATTTTCGTATCGGTGCCGCTTATATTGCACTTTATATGCAGCTTTAGTGTCAGATATAATGTGTGCCATGCACTCCAGATGTTGGTGGAGTTTATTTCTGTGTGTGTTGACCAGAGAAGAGAGTTAGCATCCGGTAAATATTAGTTTTAATTTTAGCGATGCTAACTGAGCTAGCTGCTCAGATGTAGCCTTATTAAAGCTAACGTAGCATTAAGCTAACGTAGCATTAAGCTAACGTAGCATTAAGCTAACGATGCTTGTGTTGAGTTTCATGTAAACAGCTGAAGTCTGTTGTGTTCCTGTAATGTGGTTCATTAAGTTCATAAAACTGTGGCTGGTTGACATTTATGTAACGTTCAGGAAACTTAAATGTGATTAAAATAGTAACGTTAATGTTCTAGTTGTCAGTAATCAGCTTTAATTTGACACTAAAACAGACTCCGATAGTTTTAATGACATCATTTTCATGAATTTGTTGAAAATTGTCTCATTTGTTGTTGTGATGTTGCTGCTGATTCATTAAAACCAGATGATCCGTGTTGAAGATACGTTTAGTTCTAGTATCAGAAGTACAAGAAGGAAAATGGAAGTTTAGTTCTGCTACATCAAAGATTTCAGGAGTAAAATAACTAAAAGAGTCTTTATGCCTCAAACTTTATTTTACAATAATGAAATAATCACAGATAATAAAAATATAAATAGCAGAGAAAACCTGAGAGAATAATTTCCTGAAAAGTCTGTGAAGGAAAAGCAGCTTTTTATCCTGAAAATCAGAATCAGCTCCAACATCTGCATCTGACAGCATCAAGTCAACCAGAAAGAAAAGAAAAAAGAAAATGACTTCTTTCTGATCACATCTGTTCCGCTGCTCACAGGCTGCTGCTGCTCACATTCTTCACATTTATAGTCCATTTTTAAAAGTTCAGCAGACAGGTGCTCTGCTTTGGAGTGTGACGATGTCGTCGGTGATGTGGAGAGTGAAGTTTCTGTTTCATCCACAGCCTGCTTTAGGGCAGCCGGGTCGGACTTGATGTTTGAAATACTGACCTGTAGCTCAGATTTAACTGTCTGTAGTTCTGTTTTGATGGATGTTAAATTTTCACTCAAAGCTGCCAGGAGCTGAGTCTTTAAAATAACCACCGTCTCGTTACAGAGTGAAAGTAGCAGTTCCTCCTGAAGGTCAGAGATTGCAGCATCTGAGGGCCTCTTCAAAAGAAGACGTAGTTGATGAAGGCGTTCTGGAGCAGGACCAGAAAGACCACGACCAAGCAGCCTTGAGATCTTAGGCAGCGTCTCCCTCTGGTGGGTGTCAACGTGTTCACGGTCAGGTCTGTGGTAATCCCATCAAAAAACAAAACAGAAAAAAATCTAGATTATAAATCAACATGTAACCAAGCACTCTGTATAACGCCATAGTATAGGATGTAGTTCAGAAAATGTCAAAGTATAGTATACTTTACTCAAGAATAACCGAGTATGGCCTGTAGTTCATAGTATAGCATGTCGGCAAAAAAACCCCCCAGATATTATTATGCGGTTCAAAAAGCGCAAAATAATAGGATGTTGCCTAAAATTGTCATGTATGATATGTGGTTCAAAAAATGTCATAGTGCAGTATATTGTCAAAATAGTATGTTTTTCAAGAAAACATCAGAGTATAATGTCGTCTAAAAAATGCTATAGAATAACATTTCATTGCACAAGTAAAAGTATAGTAATTTTTAAAACTGTTCAAATTCTTAGAATATGTTGCTAAAAAACAAAAAAACTAAAACAAAAAAAGTCATAGTAATATGTCAATTAAAAAAGCCTATATAATAGGGTGTCGTCCAACAAACGTCATAGTATAGCATGTCACTAAAAACGTCATAGTATAGCATGTTGCCCTAAAAACGTCATCGTATAGCATGTCGCTCTAAAAACGTCATAATATAGCATGTCGCCCTAAAAACGTCATCGTATAGCATGTCGCTCTAAAAACGTCATAGTTTAGCATGTCGCTCTAAAAACATCATAGTGTAGCATGTCGCTCTAAAATCATCATAGTATAGCATGTCGCTCTTAAAACATCATAGTATAGTTGGTCGCTCTAAAAACGTCATAGTATAGCATGTGGCTCAAAAAACGTCATAGTTTAGCTTGTCGCTCTAAAAACACCATAGTTTAGCATGTCGCTCTAAAAACGTCATAGTATAGCTTGTCGCTCTAAAAACATCATAGTTTAGCGTGTCGCTCTAAAAACGTCATAGTATAGCATGTCGCTCTAAAAATGTCATACTATAGCATGTCGCTCTAAAAACGTCATAGTATAGCATGTGGCTCAAAAAACGTCATAGTATAGCATGTTACTCTAAAAACGTCATAGTATAGCATGTCGTTCTGAAAACATCATAGTTTAGCATGTCGCCCAAAAAACGTCAGAGTATAGCATGTCGCTCTAAAAACATCATAGTATAGCATGTCGCTCTAAAAATGTCATACTATAGCATGTCGCTCTAAAAACGTCATAGTATAGCATGTCGCTCTAAAAACGTCATAGTATAGCATGTTACTCTAAAAACGTCATAGTATAGCATGTTGCTCTGAAAACATCATAGTTTAGCATGTCGCCCAAAAAACGTCATCGTATAGCATGTCGCTCTAAAAACGTCATAGTATAGCATGTCGCTCTAAAAATGTCATACTATAGCATGTCGCTCTAAAAACGTCATAGCATGTCGCTCTAAAAACGTCATAGTATAGCATGTTACTCTAAAAACGTCATAGTATAGCATGTCGCTCTGAAAACATCATAGTTTAGCATGTCGCCCAAAAAACGTCAGAGTATAGCATGTCGCTCTAAAAACATCATAGTATAGCATGTCGCTCTAAAAACGTCATAGTATAGCATGTCGCCCAAAAAACGTCAGAGTATAGCATGTCGCTCTAAAAACGTCATAATATAGCATGTCGCTCTAACAAACGTCATGGTATAGCATGTCGCTCTAACAAACGTCATAGTATAGCATGTCGCTCTAAAAACGTCAGAGTATAGCATGTTGACCTAAAAACGTCATAGTATAGCATGTCGCTCTAAAAACGTCATAGTATAGCATGTCGCTCTAAAAACGTCAGAGTATAGCATGTTGACCTAAAAACGTCATAGTATAGCATGTTGACCTAAAAACATCATAGTTTAGCATGTCGCTTAAAAAACGTCATAGTATAGCATGTCGACCTAAAAACGTCATAGAAAAGCCTTTAGTCCACAAAACGTTCTTATGTCCCGGCTGTCTGAAGTGTTTAATTGTTTTTTCAAAATGTTTTTATCGGCTTGTTTGAAAAATGTCCTTTTTCTTTCACAATGTTTGATTTTTTCGTTTTTAAATGTTTTACCACCTTCTAATGTTTAATTTTGT
>NW_026559425.1:0-25192 GCF_022539595.1 Amphiprion ocellaris | reverse complement strand
TGACATTCTACTGCGTCTATTTCTATATTAACTGACATTCCACTGTGTCTATTTCTACATCTATTAACTGACATTTTACTGTGTCTATTTCTACATCTACTAACTGACATTCTACTGTGTGTATTTCTACATCTACTAACTGACATTCTACTGTGTCTATTTCTACATCTACTAACTGACATTCTACCGCGTCTATTTCTACATCTACTAACTGACATTCTACTGCGTCTATTTCTATATTAATTAACTGACATTCCACTGTGTCTATTTCTACATCTATTAACTGAAATTCTACTGTGTGTATTTCTACATCTACTAACTGACATTCTTCTGTGTCTAATTCTATATTAATGAACTGACATTCTACTGCATCTATTTCTATATTAATTAACTGACATTCTACTGCGCCTGTTTCTACATCTACTAACTGACATTCTTCTGTGTCTAATTCTATATTAATTAACTGACATTCTACTGCGCCTGTTTCTACATCTACTAACTGACATTCTTCTGTGTCTAATTCTATATTAATTAACTGACATTCTTCTGTGTCTAATTCTATATTAACTGACATTCTACTGTGTCTATTTCTACATCTACTAACTGACATTCTACTGCGTCTATTTCTATATTAATTAACTGACATTCCACTGTCTATTTCTACATCTATTAACTGACATTCTACTGTGTCTATTTCTACATCTATTAACTGACATTCTACTGTGTCTATTTCTACATCTACTAATTGACATTCTACTGTGTGTATTTCTACATCTACTAACTGACATTCTACTGTGTCTATTTCTACATCTACTAACTGACATTCTACTGTGTGTATTTCTACATCTACTAACTGACATTCTACTGTGTCTACTTCTACATCTACTAACTGACATTCTACCGTGTCTATTTCTATATTAATTAACTGACATTCTTCTGTTTATTTTTATATTAATTAACTGACATTCTACTGCGTCTATTTCTACATCTACTAACTGACATTCTACTGCGTCTATTTCTATATTAATTAACTGACATTCCACTGTGTCTATTTCTACATCTATTAACTGACATTTTACTGTCTATTTCTACATCTATTAACTGACATTCTTCTGTGTCTAATTCTATATTAATGAACTGACACTCTTCTGTCTCATTCTACATCTACTAACTGACATTCTACTGTGTCTATTTCTACATCTCCTAACTGACATTCTACTGTGTCTATTTCTACATCTATTAACTGACATTCTTCTGCGTCTAATTCTATATTAATTAATTGACATTCTACTGCGCCTGTTTCTACATCTACTAACTGACATTCTACCGCGTCTATTTCTATATTAATTAACTGACATTCTTCTGTTTATTTTTATATTAATTAACTGACATTCTACTGCGTCTATTTCTACATCTACTAACTGACATTCTACTGCGTCTATTTCTACATCTATTAACTGACATTCTACTGCTTCTATTTGTATATTAATGAACTGACCTTCTACTGCATCTAATTCTATATTAATTAACTGACATTCTACTGTGTCTATTTCTACATCTACTAACTGACATTCTTCTGTGTCTAATTCTATATTAATTAACTGACATTCTACTGTGTCTATTTCTGCATCTACTAACTGACATTCTACTGTGTCTATTTCTACATCTGTAAACTGACATTCTACTGTGTCTATTTCTATATTAATTAACTGACATTCTACTGCGTCTATTTCTCCATTAATGAACTGACATTCTACTGCTTCTATTTGTATATTAATGAACTGACATTCTACTGCATCTAATTCTATATTAATTAACTGACATTCTACTGTGTCTATTTCTCCATTAATGAACTGACATTCTACTGCATCTATTTCTATATTAATTAACTGACATTCTACTGTGTCTATTTCTGCATCTCCTAACTGACATTCTACTGTGTCTATTTCTATATTAATTAACTGACATTCTACTGCGTCTATTTCTCCATTAATGAACTGACATTCTACTGTGTCTATTTCTATATTAATGAACTGACATTCTTCTGCGTCTAATTCTACATTAATGAACCGTGAATCAGCTGCTGGTGTTTCTTTAAGATTCTACAGTAAATATTTTCTGTCAGTCGGTAAATCGGAGCTCCAGCTTTCTATTTCCAGACTCTTCTTCATCCTCCTCCTCCTCCTCCTCCTCCTCCGTTATCCCTCCATCTCTCCTCGTCAATAACTGTCTCTGTGACTCATCTGTTCTTCTGCTGTTTGTTCGCTCTTCTCTCCTTCCTCTAAATAAACTGTAATCCGTCCTTCTGTCTGCCTGTCTTGGTAAATCTGTCCGTCTGTCCTCGTCTCTGTCTCCTCAGATGGAGATTAAAAGCAGCCTTTGTTTTATTGTTTTATTTGAGCTTCAGCAAAGCAACCGGCGACGTTAAATCAGCTGAGAGGCTGCAGAAATAGACGCTCTGCTAGCGCAAGCTCACCGGATTTACCGGGAGGAAACTTTAAGTTTAAATTAGCTTCTAAAGTGGAGATTTAACGCCTCGGTTTAGCAGCAGAGAGCGATTATGAAGCTGTTTCCAGGTCAAATGAAGACGGGCTCAAAGTTTCCTGAATTAGCTGCAGCGTTGGTGAACATTCAAGGTTTTTTACCAACGTCTCAGGTGCAGAAAACACCTCAGATCACCTGGAAAAATTCCTCTGCTCTGTTTCACTATCCAGAGATGTGTCTGGAATTTAGACATAAAACACGTCAACACAAACACAAAATTAAAACAAGACCTGACAACAACACAACGTGATGAAAACAAGGCCCGAAATGACATGACAGACACAACATGATACAAAACGATACAGAAAATGACAAAAAAACAAAACAACAAAACAAGAGACAGACATAAATGACACAAAAGAAACACATAAGAGAAATAAGACAACAAAAAATTAGCACAATATGATGAAAATGGCACACAAAAGAAACACAAAATAACAAAAACTAGACACTAAACAAAACAAGAGACTAAAAAACAAACGCAACAAAACAAAATGACACAAGCGAGACACAAAACAACAAAAATGTGACACAAGAACAAGACACAAAATGACACAAATGATTCCCAAACAACAAACTCTAGACACTAAACAACACAAAACAACAAAGCAAGAGATGAAAAAAACAAACACAACACAAAATGACAAAAATTAGGCACAAAATGACAAAACCGAGGCACAAAATGACACAAATGAGATACAAAATGACACAAACTAGACATAAAATAGCAAAAATTTGACAAAACTTGACAAAAAGACATAAAATGACACAAAAGAGGGACAAGACTATAAAATTAAACACAGAAGAAAGAAATGAGACACAAAATGACAAAAAACAAACACAAAACAACATAAAATAGAAAAATTAGACACAAAACTGGACAAAAAGACATAAAATGACACAAAAGCAAAAAACTACAAAAATTACACAGAAGAAACACAAATGAGAGACAAAATGACACAAATGAGACACAAAATAAACATAAACGAGACACAAAACAACACAAATGAGATACAAAACAGCAAAAACTAGGCACAAAAGAAACACTTTTTGGTAGTTTTGCACTCAATTTTGGTTGGTTTATGATATTTTGGCAATTTTCCTTTTTTTGGTTATTTTGTGTCACATTTTGGTCGTTTTATGTCTTTAAGTGGTCGTTTCATGGAACATTTCAGTAGCTTAGTGTGTTTTTGTGTCACATTTTGGTCGTTTTACATAATTTTGGTTTAATTTCGCAGCCTATCATGCCAGACTTGGTGCGTTCACAGACCAAATTATTTTTACATCCACTCCAGGTGTCACTATCTAAAGACTAAATCTGCTCTTGGTTCATTTTCTCAGATAATGAAGCTTAGATTAAGGCAAATCTGTGAAAAAAAAAAAAACCTAAATCTGACTTTTAGTGGATCCTCTGTATACAGAATTTAACACTGATGCTGAGCTTTAATCATATACTAAAGATAGTTATTATAAAGAGTGACTCTGACAGAGCACTTCCTGTCCCTGTAAAGCTCACATACAGACATCTTCCTGGTTTTAAATCTTTGTTTTCCCTCGCTTCGCTGTGTCGGAGCTCCCAGTGGGACGACACGAGTGTGAATGCATGAAAGTGAACAGTGGTATCCTTGTACTTTCCCTGGATACATGAGGGTAAAAATAAAAGCCTGAGAATGCGCTGCAGTGCCGGCAGCGACCACCAGGGGTCACTGTGGCTCCGCGCTGCCGTCCTGCTGCTGGGGAAAATAAAAGCGGAGCGAAGGACGACTCCCTGCCGTGATATCTGCTCCCCACCTCCCTGTTTGTGGTAATGGTGGCTGGGATGGTGGGATGGCGATAGAGCTGGCCGCTAATATCTGCATCATCAGCTTCTTTTTCAGCTCCACGTTGAAACGTCTGCAGAGGCTCCAGGTCTTAATAACACGAAGAACTGCGCTGACAGCAAACTGGACTCCGTCTCTTTCTGCTTGTTAAAGATGGTTCACCTCTTGTTTCACCTCTTATCCACCGTCCATCGGCTCTTCAAAACTGAAGAAGCCTCCTTGATAAGAGGTGAAATGTTTTAAAGAGAAGTCCGGTTTCTTTAAACTCCATCTCGACACTGCATCTCCTAATCTAAAAAGCTTTTCTTGGCATCTACATCATTTGATTTTAAAGCAGAAAACAAGGCAGACAACTACAATTTGGACCTAAAATGTTTGACTGAATGTCCAAAACGCCATAAATCGGAACTCTGGTGAAAATCTAAACAAATCCATTCCGTGCATCATGATATCGATCAGTTCTTTGGAAAAGTCGTGAATAGCAACGACTTTCATGCATGTATGAATCATTTTACAAGAAGATAGCAGAATATATTGCACTGCTTTTACAACTTGATCACTGTTGGGAGCCTTAATGAAGGGCAAAAAGTTAGCGAATGTAGCACAATCCAAGGTGGCGAACAACCGGAGAATGGAAATAAAGCCGTCTCATAGTGCTGCATGACAACGTATTCATCCGCTCCATTTGCGAACTAGTTCCACGTAACCAGTTCCAACGTAACGACGAAACACTGTAGGTCGAGAACGTTGTAAATAGAGGACCCCCTGTAATTATTAGGCATACAAGGCTGGGTTATTAAGGTGGAATATGTAAAATTTCCACATTAAAATGTCAAAAAAAACCCAGAAAAATGTTGGATATTTAATTGATTTTCATTCTTGCAGTATCCTAAACATTTCCGACATTGTTCAGAACAACAGAAATCCACAATCTCATTCTGACGCCCTCGGACGACTGAATAAACACCTAATGATACATTAGAGACTTAAACTGTATATAAAAGATGGAAGATTGGCTTGTGGATTTACTGTTTTGAGGTTTTAAACTTGGAATTCGGGCCATTGTTATGTCAATTTTTTTATTATTTTCCATTCTATTTTCCTCTAAATAGGAGCATGACTTACTTAATAAACATCGCTGTGTTGAAAAATACTTAAAACTAGCCAACAAGTCCATAAATTCAGAAGGAAAATGTTTACTGAGGCGACAAGTTGGCTCATTTTCTCATAGATTTTCATGCAACTGGGCTGAGATTAAAGTCGCCCCCTGCTGGTCAGTAGAAAAACTGCAGGTTTAAGGCACTTCTAGGATTAAAACATTTTTTAGACCCGGCTGTTCATCTTTAGTGTACCGCCTAAGATCAGGAAAAGCAGTGGAAACAAGAGGACAAAGACATAGATGAGCTAGCTAGCTAGCTAATCTGTTGTTTTTTAATTTGTTGTTTGCATTGATCACTTGTATTGAATCATGATTATTTTAGGTTGATTGTTTTGACCGAATGCGCCGTATAACGCTGGCCAAAGTAACTGCATCAGTAGCCGACTTCTCTAATGGCAAGTTAGCAGTTAGCATTAGCTGTTTCATTAGAATGAAATTACATAACATGACTGAGCTTTCATGCATTAAATCAATCACTTCAGGTAGATTTTTAGACAACTTCGATGATTTCAGCTTAACCTACCTAACAACGTCATCAAACTACAAAAATCTTGTCTTGGCATCTATATCATTTCATTTTAAAGCAGAATACAAGGCAGATAACTACAGTTTTGACCTAAAATGTACATACATTTACATGAAGTTGCACGTTTATATGTACTTTTTGCAGCACTTTAATCCTATAACTTATCACATATATTTTCAGTCGTGCAATATCCAGAAGTACATCAGCTACGCTCCTCTTTCTGCAATTTTCACAGATTCTCCTTATACGTACTATATTTTCGCGGTATTTGTAAATTATATGTTGTAGAAATGAAAGGAAAACCCAACTTAAAGTGCCCTAGCAATACGTTGAGTCACCAGAATAGCTTCAGTGCAGCTTTGAACTGATTTTCCAAGTTTTTAAACCAAACTGAGGGACGGAAACTATTCGTCTAAAAGATATTCAATGGTTTAGGAGAGTGTTGTCTAACATATCTGTCCAAAATCTACATTAAGTGTTGAATTCCTGTCATTTTTTACCATTTGCTGACCATTTCTGCCCTAAACATGGAGGTATTGTCATCCTGGTAGAGGTAGGGATCATTCAACACAACTTTGCATCGATTTGCATTGATTTTTCCTTTTTAACGGGATGATTGGACCCAAACCAGGCCGCTTAAATAGATCCACCGAACCAGAAAAGATGCCAGAGTTTGAGACAACTGCTTGAAGTGGATGAGTGAAAATTTGCCGACACAGGGCTGGAATTTTTAATCATGAAAGTGTTGTGAAAGCAAAATAAAAAAGCGGTTTGCATGTGCAGCAGGAATGCACGCGGCGCGATGCATTTTGTGGCAAAAACAGCCGCTCGGTTGATTGGGGCCGGAGAGAGGAAGCAGGTGCGTGGAGATTACTTCTGTTTGTGTGATGGATATTAAACCCACAACAAATGGCCTCAGGGCGGCTGAGATTACTTCCACCAGAAAAAAAACGGAGGTGTGTGTGATGAAATGTGTGTTTTTTAGGCGGGAAGTGTGTTATTACAAGCAGTAGAGGAGGGACGGTGCCACGGTTAGATGAAAGAGGAAGCAATAGTATGGAGGGATGATGAATGGACGGACGGACGGAGGACAGGACGACCAGAAGGGGAAGAAGAAGAAGATGGAGTCGAAAGAGATGAGAGAATAGATCATAAATGTTCAATGGAAGAGGAAGGAGAGGACTGAAGGGAGAGGAAGAGCTGGAAAATGAAGGCGATATTTTGCTCCTGGTCATCAAAGAAATTGGAGTCGTAATATAACAGCGAGACGTTTCTACATTCCCAGGAGTGTCTGTTTGCTCTGCTGCATTATGGGTTCGCCTCCGAGAGTCTGTTTTTTTCTCTTTTTTTATAGTGAAATGTGTTTACGAAGCCAAATTTAAACCACTGAAGTTCTTGGCAGATGGATTCAGATGCCGGGAAGCATCTTGTAATTTGGGAAACGATAATACTTTTATCCATTTACGCTGACTAGCCGCAGTATTCCCTCCAAAGCAGGTCGGATCTGTCGAGGTTTGGACTCTACAGACTTCTGGAGGTCTCTGGTGGACTTCAGTGATAAATCCTCTAAATCCCTGAAGTTGGGATGTGAAGACTTAATTACTGGACTTAATTTTAATTCACGTCCCTCCAGCCCTCGATCGGTTTGAGATCTGCTGACTTTGGAGGCCGATTAAGCATCACGAAAGCTAATGAGCTATCACAGCAGATCAGATCAAGGCTAGAGGCCTCAATAAGTTTACTCAGTTTCCTTGTTTATCCAATGTTTTTTATGTCTCTTTCTAATATTTCTTCTGTAAAACTGATTACAGTCAATTAACCAGAGCACTTAGCTATCTTAAAAGTTCAGAAATAAGTCAAAAAGGAGCCATTAATCATCCAACTAATGTTAACATAAAGCAAGTAACTAAGTCAACGAATACTTACAGATCTGAAATCTCACAGCTTTAGCAACAGAAACTGCCACTAACGTCAGTCAAGCACTAATTAAAAAGGGAAACTGGAGTATTATACTTCGTATACCTTAAAAATATGACCACTAGGGGGAGTTTGAGTCCAATAAATTATACCTAGAATTGGCAGAATCCAGTGTTTCTATCTTCATCCGTCAGTATTTTGGCTAATCTGTGTATATCTGATATGCCTTTGAGTGCCGAACATAAATATGTTTTCTTAATAACTCCACTCTTAGCACTGTTGCTAATGGATGCTAATGGATGGGAAAATTGAAACTGGCAGGATGAACTTGTATTTTTCAACTACTATGTCCCTTAACTTCTATGCACTTGGTCAACCGATATTCAAGCTTCTGTTTGTGGAGGAAGGAAACATCTGTAGCCTGGAGATACTCCTCAACAGCATGCACGACCTTTTCACTGCTCAGATTTTCTGGTATTTCAAAAAGTTCTTGTCCTCAACACAAAACGTCACAGGAGAAAGATTTTTTTTTTGCATTACTTTTCAACATAATCTCCTCTAGCTTTACTCATCAACAGCATGGACGACCTTTTCATCACTCTGAAAATGACGACCATGAAGGTAAGATTATAGGGTACTTCAATAAGTTCTTGGCCTTACCTCAAAAAGTCACAGGAGAAAGATTGTTGATGCATCATTTTTCAACATGGTGTCCCATTCAAGCTGCTTGCAGCTTTAATTAGGGTCCGCAAACAACATAGTGATGCGAAGAACCTATTGGAATGCAAGGAATTATTATACTTCCTGTGTCAGCCTGAAGAAACGCATTTTTGACGGCCTAAACATACTCAAAAACGTATGAAAATTGGCACACACATCAGGACCGGTGACAAGTTTGATATTTTAGGGAAACTTTGTCACACATGTGTGCCAAAATGGCTCAATAGCGCCCCCTGGAACATTGTGAAAATTCAGCCCCTGCACAGCATTTGACCTACAGCTACGAAATTCAGTACACATATATAACTCATCAGGACGCACAGAAAAGCATCCTACATCATTACCCAAAACCCAACAGGAAGTCGGCCATTTTTAATTCTGATTCATATTTTGGACAACTTTGTGTCATTTTTGGACATTTTTAAAAATCTGTAAACTCAAACAGACTAACCCAGAGAGAGCTGAAATTCATCCAGGACATACACCAGGCATGGGTGATCAAAAGTTATCAAAATGCTAAACAAAATTCTGAGGGCATAGAAATGGCGAACAGCAGAATGCGGCCATTTTGGATGTTTCACCATCACACAGGAAGTGTCGTCTAACTCGCCTGTACATGCTCCAATCTGCCTCAATTTTTACATGTGTGATTGGAGTTCCGCAATCATCACATCCATAGGCCGACATACATTCACAATCATAGCACCACCTGGCGGCCATGGTGGATGTCTCACCATGAAACAGGAAGTGCTGTATAACTAGCCTGTGCATGCACCAGCCTGCCTGAAACTTTACATCATCACAGTCCATCCATAGTCACATTCATAGGCCGATATACACTCTCAGTTGTAGCACCAGCTTGTGGACATGAGTGGGATACCCGAGCCACAAGGATGTGAGGAGCCCGTCAAGCCGCTTGCAGCTTTAATTTTGTGTTGTTTGTGTACCTTCATATATGTGGTATTACCATCTGACTGCCATGCCTACATTTCCTACTGCTTTAAAACATGATTTTTATTTTCTAGATGAAACTTCTGCATCACAAAATGGCATCCAAAAGTCAGCTCAGAGAAACTGCGCATAAATATGACTTTAAAAAACCAAGTAAACGCCTGGAAAATACATGAACCAGGTCAAGGCAGAGCCACACGATGAATAAAAGATAATCCTCCGTCATGTTCCTGCCACTTCTCTTGTTGGAAAAAGCCAAACAGGACGCGAACCACCGGCGTCACGACTCGCTCGGTAAAGATGCTCACCTTGACGGCGTTCCTGTCGATCTACACGGCGCCGATATTACAATTCACACAGAGATAAAAAGAAGAGAAACAGCTCATAAACTGTGCGAAGGAGAGGCAATCCTCCAGAGCTTTGAAGGATATTTCGAGATAGGGAATACATATCAATTTAGGAGTGAAATTGGGAGCAGAAATATCACAAGATGAAGAGAAAAAGGGCCATGATGAAGGATGACAGACGAACAAAACGACCTTCAACTCAGAGAAGAGAAAGAAAAGGAAGCGGCAACAACAAAACAACTCATTAAAATCAAACAAACGACTACAGGGAGACACGACTTGTTTGTACTGAGAGGGAGAGACGACTCCAAGCGAAGGAGGGAGGGCGTTTGCTCGAGGTGGAAAGCAATAAAGCGCTTCGTTTTCGTCGTCAAATAAACGTTTGGAAACCCCCTCGAAGATAAAGAGAAAGTGTGCAGAAGCCAGCCGAGGTTGTGGCGTTATAGACTGTTGCTGACGAGGCTGCGGGTAATAAAACCAGAAATATATATTTATACTGGGAACAGATGAACGACTGCAGCCCTCGGCCGAGGTTTTTCCTCAGGCTGGTTGAAAGTTTAAGTCTAGTTTTGGCTGATTTATCTCACACCGTCAGCTGATAGCTTTATTATTTGGGGAAACAGCTAATTTAGCTTCCTTACGCATATATTTAAGCGTATGACATGCAAATATTGTAATATGATGTGGTAAATGTCTGGAAAAGTGCAAGAAATACAGTGCAGTGATTCAGTTTGCGCCTTAAAAGTGTTTATTAATTTGTTTGTTATCATTACTATGATTATTATTTAGAGAGAAAATTTTCATTTCTTATTAATTCTTATTAATTCTCAAATGTGCAGCTACTGTGTTGGTTTGTAAACCGCCATTTTGAAGCTTTTAATTTGAAATTCAGACGTCGATGCAACTAAAAAAAAGCCAGGGCACCATAATAAGGCAGTCTTTCCCTAAAATATAAACTGCTTTATCTTTTATTTTCCTTAAGATAGATCAATAATTTGCTAAACTAGCATGATGCTGCAATAAAGGAGACTTAAAAGTAGCAGTTAAGACCATATACGTTTTTGGAAAATGTTTACTAAGTAAGAAACAGGCTCATTTTCTAATAGACGTCAATATAAATCATGTTTCTTTCAGCAGCCAGAAGAGTCGCCCCCTGCTGGCTGTTAGAAAAAATGCAATTTTACATCTATCTTTAACAATCACTATTAAAAATATAACACTTTTTAAGAGTTTTTACCTGTAATTTTTAAACAATTGTAGATTTTCCGTTTTTGTTAAATTAGAAATAGAAAAAGAAGTAACAGAAATAATATTAGCAATAAAAACTATTAAGAACTGTATTTTTATCAATGATAATTTGTTCATTTACATGATTTGAATGTAAAGTTACAGTATTTTTTTTACTGTATTTACATCAGATATCAAAATATAGATTTTTTTTATGTATGTAAAGGATTAACAATGGTCAATTGTTTTTAAACTGTCATTTTTGCAGATTTTTGTCCTTGTTTTGGTTTGTTAAATTACAGATAATATCTGGTAAAGTCACAGAAAATAAGCATTAATTTGCACGTTGACATATTTTCACAAATAGTAAGTTGTTAATTTACAATGTGTGACTGTTGAATTTCTTTGTTTTACTGTATTTAAATAAGTAAAAAAATACAATTTTATAGATATTTGCTGTTATTTTTGTAGTTTTTACTGTCAGATTTTCTTGCTGTTTTTACAAATTTTTAATGTATTTTTACACGTCTACAATCTACAATATCAGTATGATTCAAAGACAAAACTGAAGATAAAATGATTTGCTTGTATTTTATAATATATTGAGATTTTAGATATTCAAGAAATTTTGCACAATGTATATTCTGTATAGTGCATATTTTGCACATTACACAGAACAAATATTTTCATTTATATGTTCTGTTCTCATGATTCTGCACATCAAGAATCCTAGTTTGAGCCCTGCTTTAGATTGTTTGGTCATTGCACACTTTATTTTCATGTTTTTCAGCCAAACACAGCATTTAAAGGAGCTTCTATTGCCATCGAATGTGTCTCCATGTGCAGCTAAACTAGTGATATTAAACTTGTAAATTCTGACTCACTTCCACCTGTTGCTTTGCGTTTCCTTCCCACCTGCGAAGAGGAAGAATTTTGAATTCTCTACGGCTCTGATTCATAAACTCTGACTGACTTTTCCGGCTGTGAAAGTTGTATTTAGAGCTGGAGTTTCTCAGAAATTAAGCCGCAATAATTAAAACTGACGACCGTAACAGCAACTTGTGACGGTTTTGCTTTATCCGAGAGAATCACTTGTTTCTGCCTCCAGAACTCTGAGGACACTCAAAATCTCCTCATAAAGCACCAGATTACCATAAAAAGAGACAAAATCAAGACAAAAAAATGCAAAACCACCAGAAAAATATGAAAAAACACCATAAAAAGATGTGAAATCATGAGTTGATAAAGTTCTACTTCCAGAAATCACTCTGATCATTTGAGTAGAAAGTGAAAAAAGACGCTAATCCTCCATAAAAAAAAATGCAGTCACCCCAAACAGATACAGAAGCACCCAGAAAATATAAAAAATCACCACATAAAGAGGTGAAATTAGCACAAAGACTCAAAATTGCCTCACAAAAATGCCAAATTACTACAAAAAGAGACAAAATCAAGATAAAAACATGAAAAACTAGCAAGAAAAGATAAAAAATCAGGGAAAAAAGGTACAAAATTGCTACGAAAAGATATACGAAACCACAACAAACACTCGAAATTGCCGCATAGAGATGAGAAATCACTGCAAAGAGACTTAATCACAACAAAAACACACAAAACCATTACAAAAGATGAAACATCATCACAAAAAGGCACAAAATCGCCACAAAAAGATATGAAACAACTACGACTCAAAATCGCCTCACAAAGACGCCAAAACACTACAAAAAGAGACAAATTCATGACAAAAACACGCAAAACCATGAAACAATGAAAAACCAAAACAGTACAAAACTACAATGAAAAATTGCAAAATCCCCACAGTAAGGTGTGTAATTACCACAACGACTCAAAATCACCTCATAGAGACACCAAACTACTACAAAAAGAGATGAAATCATGACAAATACACGCAAACCCACCATGAAAAGATGAAAAGCCACAACAAAAAGACACAGAACTACCATGAAAAATTGCAAAATCCCCACAGAAACATGAAACTTCCATAAAGACTCAAAATCACCTCACAAAGATGACAAATTACTACAAAAAAGAGACAAAATCATGACAAAAACTCACAAAACCACCATGAAAAGATGAAAAATCAACACAAAAAGGCACAAAATTGCCACAAAAAGATACAAAACCACTACAAAGACTCAAACTGGCCTCATAAAGATGAGAAATTACGACAAAAAAACTACAATATCGCAACAAAATCAAGACAAAAACCATTCAGTTCATCTGGAAACAACACACTGACTGTTTTTGCTACGATTTCATTCCTTTAAGAGTTTCTCTGCTAGAATAAAACACCTGAAAACACTTTAAAACAGTCGGAGGAAGTGCCTAAACATTCAACCGTTTGGTTACTACTATTAAATCTGTGGATGTTCTCAGGTTACTACTATTCTTGCTTTTGATTGGCCGATTTCCCCACCTGACCGCTGCTACTCACCAATGACAGGAGCTGCTCCTTGGGTAAGGTGGAGTTTGGCTCCAGGCACCAGCAACAAATAAAAAAGAGGGGTGGGGAGGTGGAGTATTGGTTTGGTGGCTTGTGGGAGTGATGACAGTTTTCTTGTGTGTTATTGGGAGATGGCGTCATCGTCGTGGGCGGGGTTTAAGTCCACTACGGTCGTCCCTCGAAGGGAAGCTCCGCCCATTGCGTCCGATGAGGATGAAGGTTGGGAGTTTTTATTCACGCCTCCACCTGGAGAACAACAACATGGCGTCAGATTGTAAGAAGGAGGTTTGAAGATGACTCACCTGATTCCTCTTCTACTCACCTTGTCCTGCTGAGGAGGAGGACGGCGGCAGGGCCAGGATGTTGGCCCCGCCCCCTCCTCCCCCATTGGTCTGCGAGCAGACGTTGGCATGGCGAGCGTTGGCCTTCTGCTTGTAGTGGTTGCTGTGCAGTTTGTACTTCATCAGCAGGATGAAGATGAAGACGAGGACGGACGCCACGATGATCCCGCCGATGATGATGATCATGGTGCCGCCCAGGAACTGCAAGGGAAGATCAGGAAGATTTACCAACTCAGTCTGGTGTACAAAACATGTAATTCAGGAGTGCTTAAAAGTCTTAAGAAGTTGGTTCCTGAACTCTGAGATGAGGTTTAACACCAACAAGTAGGAAGATCCCTAAAAGAGTAACCACAATATAGATTTAAAGGTAGAACAGTAGGTAGAAGGAAGGTAGAAAATGTCCCATTGGTAGGAAAGACTGTCAGAAATGGTGCAACAACACTTTAAAGTTCTGAAAAGTAGCACTTCTTCTAGAAAGCCCCAGTGCATAATACTGCCACCACCATGCTTGATGGTAGGTTTGGTGTTCTTGGAGTCAAAAAAAAACAAAAAACACCTGCCAAGACAGTTTGAAACAGTCCTAAAAAGTTCTAAAATCAGGACTAAAATCAAACCTAAGCCAGTCCAAAAAAATGTTCAGAACCAGTCAGAATACAGGCTGAAACCAGTCCTAAACCAAAACTGAAACCAGTTTTGGATACAGTCTGAAACCAGCCCTGAAACAGTCAAAAACCAGTACAAAGCCAGGGCAAAAACCACAAGTCACCCGCCCAAGACCATCTGAAACCAGCCCTAAACCAGTCCTAAAAAGGTCTAAAACCAGTACAAAATCGAGACAAAAACCAAATCTAAACTACTCCTAAAATAGTCCAATAACTGCTCCAAATAATGGCTGAAACCAGTCCCTAACTTGTCCTAAAACCAGTAGTAAACCTCATAAAAAGTCTAAAACCAGTACAAAATTGGGACCAACACCAAACCTAAACAACTCCTAAAAAAAGGTCCAAGACTCACCCAAGACCGTCTGAAACCAGCCCTAAACCATTCCTAGAAAGGTCTAAAACCAGTACAAAATTGAGACCCAAACATAACCTAAACTACTCCTAAAATATTCCAAAAATAAAATCTAAACCAAAAAAAAGTTCAGAATCAGCCAGAATACAGTCTGACACCAGTCCTAAACCAAAGCTGAAACCAGTTTTAGAAATAGTCTGAAATTAGTCCAAAAAAGTCAAAAACCAGTCCAAATTTGGGACCAAAACCAAACCTAAACTCCTCCTAGAAGAAGTCTCAGATCCGTCCAAGACAGTCTGAAACCAGTCCTAAACCTTTCTTAAAACCAGTAGTAAACCAGTCCAAAAAAGTCAAAAACCAGTACTAAGCCTGGACCAAAACCAAACCTAAACTGCTCCTGAAGAAAAAGTCTAAGACCTTCCCAAAGAGTGTCACAGAGCATGATACTGCCACCGCCATGCTTGATGGTAGTTTGGTGTTCTTGGGGTTAAAGGCCTCACCTTCGTTCTACCAAACCTGATCATCTGTTGCTGTATGTATATTTTTGGCCCAACAGATTCCTCCAGAAGACTCCAGAGGGTCTCACCTGGTCTCGTATGGAGTGGCAGCGTCCGTACTCGGAGTCGGTGCTGAAGGAAACGCAGCCGACCAGCTTTGTTCCGGTCAGAGCTGTGATGCCGTCGTCGTAAACGGCCAAAACACAGAGTTCATAATCCCTGGAAGACGCCAGGTCGCTCAGCAGGAAGTATTTATGGTTGGCTGGAATCATCCTGGAGGAGACAAACACACAAGAGGAAACTCAGCGTTAGTTTGTTCTGCTTTTTATTGGACCACAATCATTCAGTAGAAAGAAACTGGGCGTCTAGTTTTGGTTCTTGAAGATGTTTCACCTTCATTTAAGAGGTTTATTCAGTTCTAACTGACTGATGGAGCTTCAGAAATCATATGAATGTTGGTACATAAACAACCCAACAATCCATTTTAATAAACAGACAGAGGAGAAAAAATTCTGTTTCATGAATTTAATATTCTGTCCAGAAGAGCACAGTCATTGAGTTGAAGCTGTACATCGAGCCAGAGAGGATGAATGAATGAAGTCATGATGAAAATCACACAACTTATAGTAAAACACAACAAAAAGCGAGACACAAATTGTCAAAAAATGGGACAAATGACACGCAACAAAAAAAGAGACACAAAATTACTCAAACAAGACGCAGAAAAACAAAAAGTGAGACAAACGACTGACCAAAAAAAGACAAAAACTGGAAAAGCGCTCAGAGAGCTCAGACCTCCTCCAAGGCTGCTCATTCCCCCATATGTCAGAAATGCAGCATTTGTTTATTAGTTACTGATGATCAGGAATCACAGCAACATAGAATGTGTCCATTTAATATAGATGAACCCACAAACTAAATGACCTTGCACTGAGCACAGGCATGTGTTCTGCATGTGTACGTTATGTACGGATACCGAATCATGTGACCTAAATATGTAGCAGGTGGCGGGAATTGATGGGAATCAGAAACACCCCACAATTTAATCAGTTGTTTGTCGTTTTTGTCATTTTGTGTCTCGTTTTTGTCATTTTGTGTCTTGTTTTTGTCATTTTGTGTCTCGTTTTAATCATTTTGCATCTTATTTTTGTCATTTTGTGCCTTGTTTTAATCATTTTGTGTCTTGCTTTTGTCATATTATGTCTCATTTTTGTCATTTTGTTTCTCGTTTTTTTGTCATATTGTGTCTCATTGTAGTCGCTTTGTGTCTCGTTTTGGTCATTTTGTGTCTCGTTTTTGTCATTTTGTGTCTCGTTTTTGTTGTTTTTTGTCTCATTATTGTTGTTTTGTGTCTTGTTATTGTCGTTTTATGTCTTGCTTTTGTCATTTTGTGTCTTGTTTTTGTGTTTCGTTTTTGTTGTTTTGTGTCTCATTTTTGTCATTTTGTGTCTCATTTTTGTCATTTTGTGTCTTGTTTTAGTCATTTTGTGTTTCGTTTTTGTTGTTTTGTGTCTCGTTTTTGTCGTTTTGTCTTGTCATTTTATGTCATGTCGTGTCTTGTTTTTGAGTTTCGTTTTAATCATTTTGTGTCTGATTTTTTTGTCATTTTGTGTCTCTCAGACAGAAAACAGACAAGCCGATGCAGATCGTCACACAACTCCACTGCATGCCTTGGCAGAGTAACAAATGTTGCATTTCTGTCATATGGAGTAATGTGCAGCCTTGGAGGAGGACTGCGCTCTTTCAAGGCTTTTCTAGTCTTTGACCCTGAAACTGACTCCTTTTTGTTTATTCATGGATTCCTGCATGTTTTCACGTGTTGTTTCTTGTCCAAACATCTTATAAGAGCTTGAATTATCAGAAAACATGCAGATGAATCTGATGTTTTTCTTGACAGCAGCAGGTGAAGCCGTTAATTCTGGTTTCTGGTGTTATTTCAACATGAAGACATCCCTCAGATCTGAGAAGCAGAGCTGTGACTCTATATCCTGATGGATTATTTCTCTTTTTCTGATGAATAGCTTTCTGTCGTCTGTCCGGTAAACTGCTGACACTCAGACTAACGGAAGATTTTATTCTCTGCATCGCTGTCACAGCTGAAAATGAAAGATGTAAAGTTTGTGTATTAACATCTCTTTTCTTCTGTGACATATTCTTTATTTTCCCTCCTCCTCCTCCTCCTTCTTCTTCTTTCATCTTCCTCCAACCTTTGATTTCCAGGCTGATGATTGAAAAAGCAGCGTCCTCTCATCTCTTTTCTGTCTGTATTTTCCCTCCACTTCAGTTTTCTACTTCAACTTCAATCTGAAGGTTGGTGAGGTTGGAAAACTCAGCGTTAGAAATCTGAACCCGATCAGGGAACAGTGTTTGTTCTGCTGCTGCATGTTTATTTATGGTGAGATTAACAATGACACAAATCAACAGCGGGAGCAGCTGAGATAAAATGGAGGCTCTGTGGCAGCTTGGAGTGGAAAACTAGAATTCTGTCTAGAAAAATGCAGTTTTCAAAAACCAAACAGATTTAGCTGAAACTCTGACCACAGGAGGCCTCAATTTCTTGCATCCCATACATTACTCTGTCAAGGAACACATATGTCTGTCCGTCTGTCTGTCAGCAACATTCCTCTAAAACAGACCAACGGATATGGATTAAATTTCCATTGAAGGTCAGAAATGACACAAGGACCAACTGATTAGATTCTGGCAGTGATGCAGCTTATAGTCTGGATCCACAGATTTGTTAAAGATTTCTGTATCATTGCCAGATAACAGCACGGTGTCACTGTAACCATGACAACAAGTGAACACTACATCAGCTGATTATGATCCTACTACAAATCCACCACTGAGGACTTATCAGGACTTATCCATCAGAAATGATCCAAGGAACAACTGATTAAATTGTGGGGGTGTTTCTGAGTCCCATCAGTTCCTGCTGCCCGCTACATGTTTAGGTCACGACAAAAATTACTGAAAAGAGACACAAAACGACAAAAGCAAGACACAAAATGACAAAATGAGACACAAAATGACAAAATGAGATACAAAATGACAAAATGAGACACAAAATAACAAGACACAAAATGACAAAATGAGACACAAAACGACAAAAACAAGACACAAAATGACAAAAATGAGACACAAAATAACAAGACACAAAATGACTAAAATGAGACACAAAGCAACAAAATGAGACACAAAATGACAAAAATGAGATGTAAAATGACAAGAACAAGACACAAAATGACAAAAACAAAACGACAAAATGAGACACAAAATGACATAAACGAGACACAAAAACAAGACAGAAAATGACAAAAACATCATCAACAGGTTATGCTAACATGTTGTGGGACACGTTCCTTGAATAATAATTATTATTTAAAATATTAAGTACTAAAAAATGTGATTAAAAATGTTCACACAATTACAAGACACATCAGTGAAAAAATAAAACCAAAAAAAGGAGATTTAGATTTGATTTTCACTGTTTTATTAGAGGTTCATTTTGGTCATCAGGGGGGTGGGACAAGAGAAAAATGGCATTTCAGGGGGAACTCCAGACTTATTTGGTATGTAAAAATATTTTCACATTTCTTTTCTCCTAGGTTTTTTAGATTTGGTCTCAGGACAAGAACATTCACACAACTACTGCATGTTTTAGGTGCATTTCTGCTGTAATTTGCCAAAATAGATGCATTCTGCTGTTCGACTTCACCACAGGAACTCAGCTTTTACCTTTTAAACTCCTCAACAGAGCTGCAGCCGCCACGTAAAGTCTAAAAATCAGAGCAGGATTTTAACCACTCGCCGCCCTGAAGAGCCTGCAGAGATTCCTTCGACTAATTTGAGAGCAGAGAGCAGCTAAAAAAGGAAAGAGAACAAAGACGGAGGGAGGAGACGCTATTGATGGAACGATAATTGTTAGCAGAGGAACGTGGACGTTTGTTCTGCTGCACAAACACACAGAAAATACGACCTTTTTATGCATCCCTGAGGGGGGATCGAGTTGCTACGGCAGCCAGGAGACAGAACCACTCTAATAGCAGGAAAATTAAATAAAAGTTGCAGCTGGACGCTTCGTAGAGCTCAGAAGAGTCCTGTTAATGTTGGAGTTCTTGTTCGACAACGTAGGAGCTCCCTAAAATAACAAATCCATCCAGAATAATCCGAAACTGTGCAGCTTTTCAGCCTGAGACGGAAATATAAAGCAGGTTTCTGAACTGACAGCTGGAAATTTGATGTGAAGCACGGTAGTGGCAGCATTATGATGTGAAGCATGGTGGTGGCAGCATCATGATGTGAAGCATGGTGGTGGCAGCATCATAATGTGAAGCATGGTGGTGGCAGCATCATGATGTGAAGCATGGAGGTGGCAGCATCATAATGTGAAGCATGGTGGTGGCAGCATCATGATGTGAAGCATGGAGGTGGCAGCATCATGATGTGAAGCATGGTGGTGGCAGCATCATAATGTGAAGCATGGTGGTGGCAGCATCATGATGTGAAGCATGGAGGTGGCAGCATCATGATGTGAAGCATGGTGGTGGCAGCATCATAATGTGAAGCATGGTGGTGGCAGCATCATGATGTGAAGCATGGAGGTGGCAGCATCATGATGTGAAGCATGGAGGTGGCAGCATCATGATGTGAAGCACGGTGGTGGCAGCATCATGATGTGAAGCACGGTGGTGGCAGCATCATGATGTGAAGCATGGAGGTGGCAGCATCATGATGTGAAGCATGGAGGTGGCAGCATCATGATGTGAAGCACGGTGGTGGCAGCATCATGATGTGAAGCACGGTGGTGGCAGCATCATGATGTGAAGCACGGTGGTGGCAGCATCATGACGTGAAGCACGGTGGTGGCAGCATCATGACGTGAAGCACGGTGGTGGCAGCATCATGACGTGAAGCACGGTGGTGGCAGCATCATGACGTGAAGCACGGTGGTGGCAGCATCATGACGTGAAGCACGGTGGTGGCAGCATCATGACGTGAAGCACGGTGGTGGCAGCATCATGACGTGAAGCACGGTGGTGGCAGCATCATGACGTGAAGCACGGTGGTGGCAGCATCATGACGTGAAGCACGGTGGTGGCAGCATCATGACGTGAAGCACGGTGGTGGCAGCATCATGACGTGAAGCACGGTGGTGGCAGCATCATGATTGAAGTATGGTGGTGGCAGCATCATGACGTGAAGCACGGTGGTGGCAGCATCATGACGTGAAGCACGGTGGTGGCAGCATCATGACGTGAAGCACGGTGGTGGCAGCATCATGACGTGAAGCACGGTGGTGGCAGCATCATGACGTGAAGCACGGTGGTGGCAGCATCATGATTGAAGTATGGTGGTGGCAGCATCATGAGACTTTGTGTCTCATTTTTGTTGTTTTGTGTCTTGTGTTGCTTTGTTTCCCATTTGTGTCATTTTGTGTCATTTTTTAGCTAATTTTTTATTATTTGTGTCTCATATCTGTCATGCTGTGTCTTATTTTGCTTGGTTTGTGTCTCATTTGCATTACTTTGTCTCATTTTGTGTCTCATTTTTGTGTTTTTTTATGTTGAATTCCCATTTCCTTGCTTCCGTTTTGCTGCCTTTACTAATAAAACAGAGAATATTCCCGTTAAACATGTCCTACTGCGAGTTTTTATGTATAAATGCAGCGTTCTAAAGCCCCAGGTGGTTTTAAATTCCCTCCGAATGGTTTTCCTTCCATTTCAAGGCTAACGCAGCTTCAGACCAGCTGGTTTTATGATGGTGGTCACGGAAACGGCATGAAGAGACGTCTCCATTTGTATTTCTGTCCAGATGTGTGTGTCCTTTATCTGCTGGAGGTCCATTTATTCTGCTGGTGTCAGCTGCTGCCGGGTTCCTTCTATTTATCAGCAGCAGAGGGCTGGAATTAGAAACCCTGGAGGACCTGCTTCAGGGTGACGGAGATAAAGCCTCGGCGTTCAGTGGTCAGTTCTGGTGTTCTAGAGGTTGCTTTTATTCTAGATATGG
This sequence comes from Amphiprion ocellaris, assembly GCF_022539595.1. Classification (NCBI taxonomy): domain Eukaryota; kingdom Metazoa; phylum Chordata; class Actinopteri; family Pomacentridae; genus Amphiprion; species Amphiprion ocellaris. The sequence goes on along the minus strand of NW_026559425.1, from coordinate 3,656 downwards.
AGGTTTTCTGGTAACGCTAACGCTTCAACAGACTGAATAAAGGCAGCTGCTGCCATCACCGTCGGCCTCACTGTGAAATATTGTCTCATTTTCATCATTGTCGATTTTTTGTTATTTTGTGTCTTATTTTTGTTGTTTTGTGTCTCATTTTTGTTATTTTGTTTCTAGTTTTTGTAGTTTTGTGTCTCATTTGTGTCATTTATTGTATTTTTTGTCATTTTGTGTCTTATTTTTACTGCTTTGTGTCTCATTTTTGTTGTTTTGTTTCTAGCTTTTGTAGTTTTGTCTCATTTTCCTTGTTTTGTTTCTAGTTTTTGTAGTTTTGTGTCTCATTTTTCTTGTTTTTTTTCTAGTTTTTGTAGTTTTGTGTCTCATTTTTCTTGTTTTCTTTCTAGTTTTTGTAGTTTTGTGTCTCATTTGTGTCATTTAGTCTATTTTTGTGTCTTACTTTAGTTGTTTTGTCTCATTTTAGTTGTTTTGTTTCTAGTTTTTGTAGTTTTGTGTCTCATTTGTGTCATTTATTCTATTTTTTGTCATTTTGTGTCTTATTTTTGTTGTTTTGTTTGTAGTTTTTGTTGTTTTGTTTCCAGTTTTTATTATTTTGTGTCTCATTTTTCTTTTTTATTGTGTTGTCTGATTTTTTTTGTTTTATTTCTGGTATTTGTTATTTTGCTTGTAATTTTTCCTGTTTTATTTCCTCATTTTTGTTGTTTTTTTCTCACGCTTGTTTCCAGTTTTTGTTGTTTTGTTGCTAGTTTTTGCTTTGTGTCTCATTGTTGTATTGATTATTGTTATTTTGTTTCAGTTTTTGGTAGTTTGCATCTGATTTTTGTTGTCTTTTTTTACTAGTTTTTATTGTTTTGTGTCTGATTTTTGTTGTTCTGTATCTAGTTTGTGTTGTTTTATATCTTATTTTGGATTTGTTTCTGGCTTTTGTGTTGTTTTTTACAGCAGTTTTGTTGTTTTGTTTTTCTAATTTTTCTCATTTTGTGTCTCTACGTCATTCTCCGTCTCCTTTTCGACACTTGACTCTTATTTGTGTCATTCTATGTCTTGTGTGTGTTGCAGAGGGGAAAACTCTGACTGTTGTCTGTTCTTATGCACCAAACAGCAGTTCAGAGTATTCAGACTTCTTGGAGTCTCTGGGTGGTTCCTGGAAGGTGGACCATCAGGGGACCCTATGGTTCTCCTGTTGGACTTCAGGCAGGGCTTTTCCCAGGCTGTGTACAGTTGGGGTGGGGAACTGCTGACCCATACTGGGGACACTGTTAGGTGGTGGAAAGAGCACTTTCAGGAACTCCCGAATCTGATAAACACGTTCTCTGTGGGGAAGGCAGAGCCTGAAGACTCGGGGGAATCTTCGTCCATATCCGTGGCAGAGGTCATGGAGGTAGTTAAAAAGCTCCGCGGTGGCGCCAGGTGTGGACGAGATCCATCCCGAGATGCTGAAGGCTCTGGATGTTGTTGGACTGTCTTGGCTGACATGTCTCTTTAACGTCTTGTGGACATCGGGTACGGTGCTGTGGAGTGGCAGACTGGGATGATGGTTTCCATTTTTAAAAAGGGGGACCGGAGAGTGTGTGGAAAGTTTACTCTAGGTGCTGGAAGGGAGGCTTCGACTGATTGTCGATTCTCGGATTCAGGAGGAACAATACGGATTCTGTCCTGGTTGTGGAATGGTGGATCAGATCTTTACCTGCTGAGGGGGTCATGGGAGTTGGACCTGCCAGTCCACATGTGTTGTGTGGATCTGGACAAGGCCTATGACTGTGTCTCCTGAGGGGCTCTGTGGGAGGTACTGGGGGAGTATGGGGTACTGAGGGAGTATGGGGTACTGGGGGAGTATGGGGTACTGGGGGAGTATGGGGTACTGGGGGAGTATGGGGTACTGAGGGAGTATGGGGTACTGGGGGAGTATGGGGTACTGAGGGAGTATGGGGTACTGGGGGAGTATGGGGTACTGGGGGAGTATGGGGTACTGAGGGAGTATGGGGTACCAGGCTCACTGATATGAGTCATTGGATCCCTGTACAACCAAACTGAGAGCTGTGTCCACATACTCAGCACAAAGTCAGACTTGTTTCCAGTGGGTGTTGGACTCCTCCAGGGCTGCCCCTTGTCTCTGATCCTGGTTGTGGTCTTCATGGATCTCAAGGTGCAGCCGGGGTGAGGAGGGTGTCTGGTTTGGGGACCTCAGGATCTCTGCTTTTTGCAGATGATGTGGTTCTGTTGGTTCCTCAGATCTTCAGTAGCACTGGAGCGGTTTGCAGCTGAGTGTGAAGCAGTGGGGATGAGGATCAGAACCTCCAAGTCCGAGGCCATGGTTCTCTGATGGAAACCGGTGGATTGCTCCCTCTGGGTTGGGGGGGAGTTGCTTCTCCAAGAGAAGGAGTTCAGGTGTCTCAGGATCTTGTTCAAGAGAGATAGAAAAATAGAGCTAGAGATGGAGGATTGGTGCAGCGTCAACAGTAATGACGGTGTTGAACCGAACCGTCGTGGTGAAGAGGGAGCTGAGCCCGGGGTAGACCCAGAACCCTCTGGAGGGATTATATATCTCATCTGGCCTGGGAACACCTCGGGATCCCCCAGGAAGTGCTGGAAAGAGTTAGTGGGAGGAGAGATGTATGGAATGACCTGCTTCATCTGCTGCCTCCATGACCCGACCCCAGATAAGAGGAAGAACATGGATGGATGGATGGATGGATGGATGGATGGATGGATGGGTGGTTGGATGGGTGGATGGGTGGATGGATGGGTGGATGGATGGGTGGATGGATGGGTGGGTGGATGAATGGATGGGCGGGTGGATGGATGGGTGGGTGGATGGATGGATGGATGGGTGGATGGTGGATGGGTGGATGGATGGGTGGGTAGATGGGTGGATGGGTGGATGGATGGGTGGATGGATGGGTGGGTAGATGGATGGGTGGGTGGGTGGATGGATGGATGGGTGGGTGGGTGGATGGATGGATGGATGGATGGATGAATGGGTGGATGGATGGGTGGATGGATGGATGGATGGGTGGATGGATGGGTGGGTGGATGAATGGATGGGTGGGTAGATGGATGGGTGGGTGGATGGATGGATGGATGAATGGATGGGTGGATGGGTGGATGGGTGGATGGATGGGTGGGTAGATGGGTAGATGGGTGGATGGGTGGATGGGTGGATGGGTGGATGGATGGGTGGATGGGTGGATGGGTGGATGGGTGGATGGGTGGGTGGGTGGATGGATGGGTGGATGGATGGATGGGTGGGTGGGTAGATGGGTGGATGGGTGGATGGATGGGTGGGTAGATGGATGGGTGGATGGGTGGGTGGGTGGATGGATGGGTGGATGGATGGATGGGTGGGTAGATGGGTGGATGGGTGGATGGATGGGTGGGTAGATGGATGGGTGGATGGGTGGGTGGGTGGATGGATGGGTGGGTGGATGGATGGATGGATGGATGGGTGGGTGGATGATGGATGGGTGGATGGATGGGTGGGTAGATGGGTGGATGGGTGGATGGGTGGATGGGTGGATGGGTGGATGGATGGGTGGATGGATGGATGGGTGGATGGATGGGTGGGTAGATGGATGGATGGGTGGGTGGGTGGATGATGGATGGGTGGATGGATGGATGGATGGATGATGGATGGATGGATGGATGGG
>NW_026559424.1:0-27377 GCF_022539595.1 Amphiprion ocellaris | reverse complement strand
TTAAAATGACAAGCACAGACATGAAAATGACAAAAATACTTGAAAATGACACTAAAAGATGCAAAAATGACACAAAAAAGCAAAAATGACACTAGAGGACGCAAAAATAACCCTAAAAGATGCAAAAATTACACAAAAGACACAAAAATAACACAAACATGGAAAAATGACACTAGAATATGCAAAAATTATCCTAAAAGATGCAAAAATGTCACTAAAAGATGCAAAAATTACACAAAAAGACACAAAAATAACACAAAAAGATGCAAAAATGACACTGGAAGATGCAAAAATGACACTGAAGATAAAAAAGACACAAAAAGATGCACAAATGACACTAAAAGATGCAAAAATAACACAAAAAAGATGCAAAAATGACAATGGAAGATGCAAAAATGACACTGAAGATAAAAAAAGGCACAAAAAGATGTACAAATGACACTAAAAGATGCAAAAATAACAAAAAAAGATGCAAAAATGACACTAGAAGATGCAAAATTTACCCCAAAAAATGGAAAAATAACACAAAATGATGCAAAAATTGCACTAAAAGATGCAAAAATAACTCTAAAAGACACAAAAATGACACTAAAAGATGCAAAAATAACACAAAATGATGCAAAAATTGCACAAAAAGATGCAAAAATGACACTGAAGATAAAAAAGGCACAAAAAGATGCACAAATGACACTAAAAGATGCAAAAATAATACAAAAAGATGCAAAAATGACACTGGAAGATGCAAAATTGACCCCAAAAAATGGAAAAATAACACAAAATGATGCAAAAATTGCACTAAAAGATGCAAAAATGACACAAAAAAATGCAAAAATGCCACTAAACCCAAGCAGTTTCTGGGCGTTTTTTCACTATGGAAACATTTTCCCCATAAAATCGAACATTTTTCACTCGTTTTGATGCAGATTTCCAGAGTTTTTGAGCAAGTTTAGGCCTCCAAAATGCAATTAATTTGGACGCAGTATAATTCCTTGCATTCCAACAGCGTTGGTGCTGGAGCTGTAATTAAAGATGATCCACAGACGTCGTCCCTGGTTCCTAAATGTGCCTGAATTTGTGCCAGATCTGAGGCCAGCAGCAGATCTAGCAGCGCTGTGGAGGATTCAGGTCAGAGGCTGCTCTCAGCACAATGAATGACTCCAGTCCTCTGTGGGCCGAGGACGACGCTCACAGGGGAAGTTCTACATACACACACACACGTACATATTAGTCTACACAGCAGCCACTCAGCGTTTCCTCCTGCAGCATCCATCTGAACCCAGACACTGGACAGGAGGAGGAGAAACCGGAGATAAAAGCAGCAGTTTGCAGCTGAAACGCTGTCAGACTGAACTCGTCTTTAGCTTCCAGTGAGAGTTCAGGAAATAGCACTAGACGGGGCACCATATGAGATAAAATAAGGCAAGAAAAACTTTGTTAATCCAGAAAAAAGTACTTTTCGTTACTTTCCAGGTCGCCTGACATAAATTTAGTCTCTCTGCAAGTCTGTGCGAAGTATTTAGAATTTTTCACCATTTTTTGACATTTTTTAAACCAATTTTTTGTTGCTTTATAGATTTTTTGTTTTGTTTTGGGTCGTTTGGAAAATTTTTTGTCTCGCTTTTGTAATATTTTGTCTTTTTTTTGCCTGACTTGTCATTTGTCTCACGTTTTGTCAATTTTGTTTCTTGTTTTTGTTGTTTTGTTTCCTTTTTTCTTGCTTGTATTTGTCTATTTTTAGTCGCTTTGTTTTCTCGTTTTTGTCCATTTTTTTGTCGCTTAGTAACTTGTTAAATTTTTTGACTCTTTTGTTTTGTGTCATTTGTCCTATTTTTTGTCATTTTGTGTCTCGTTTTTGTAATATTTTGGGTTTTTTTTTTGCCTGACTTGTCGTTTGTCTCACATTTTATCATTTTGTTTCTCGTTTTTGTTGTTTTGGGTTTCCTTTTTGTCTTGCTTGTGTTTGTCTATTTTTAGTCGTTTTGTTTTCTTGTTTTTGTCCATTTTTTTGTCGCTTAGTAACTTGTTGAATTTTTTGACTCTTTTGTTTTGTGTCATTTGTCTCATTTTTTGTCATTTTGTGTCTCGTTTTTGTAATATTTTGTCTTGTTTTTGTTGTTTTTTTTGTCTGACTTTTGTCGTTTTGATCATAAAGTAAAATGTTCCATCGATCAGTTCCAGGTGACTAAATGTTGTGTTCTATTGTCGACACTGTGATGTGGAAGTTGTAATGTGGAAACGATAAACTGAGGCAGAATGTTGTTGAAATTGAACTTACTTTTCTTCATAATGTTTGTAAAAAGATAATTCCTTAAACGTGAACATTTTTTGCACTAAACCAAAGGAACCATTAGGAGTTGTGGTTATTTATCGGTTATCATGCTGTGGTTTTACTGGACATCAAAGTGGGCTGAATGTGGAACCTGAACTAAAACAACTTTCACACCTCTGATATATAGTATATTAATGAATTTACACCATTGATGTCAGTATAAACAACTAAAAATTACTGCAAAAACAAAGTCCTTCACTAATTTTACAGTTTTAAGTCTGTGATGCTCCAGAATAAAGGGTTTAAGAGAATATTTTGGACCATTTTTCTGATCTAAAATCATTTCATCAGTGCTTTAAAACCACGGCATGAATCCACAGAGCTGATTCTATGATATATAAGAACAGAATCTTGCCTTAATAAGGGCTCTTTGATATATATTAACAGAGTATTACCTTAATAAGGGCTCTACATGCACCTCGGGGTGACGTCCTCCTCTCCAACTGAACACTCCCAGCAGCTAATTAAGCTAATTAAAAAGTTCCCTGTTGGATTAATTGAAGGGGAGGTTTTTTTCTGTCAGGAGTCGGTTAGTTGACTGAAGAATAAAATCAATCAGACGCCATGAAGCTTCTGGAACTTTCATTTCAGTGAGTTTTCACACAAAGAAATGTGTTCAGATAGTGAACGACAGGGAAACTGTGGTTTGATCATTTTCAGTCAATGGTGCATCAAAAGTGGTGCAATTTCTGCAGATGTTTGTTCTATTAGTGAGTGAAAATCTGGTGTTCATGCTCGAGTATAAAAAGAGGCAAAATTAAACAAAAAGATGCAAAAATAACACTAAAAGATATGAAAACGACACTAAAAGACACAAAACCTCTCAGTTCTGATGTTCTTGGACACAAAACCGGACGGGCTGGAATCAGCTGAGCGGTAACCATGACAACCAGCACCTCGATCATCCTCATCAACCTGGAACCGCCTCAGTTTGGAGATAAAACATAAAACATTGACACCATCGAGCTTTGAGACGTACAGTAATAATCATAAGAATCATTTCTCCACACAGAGCAGCGTTTTCCATCCAGATCTGTGGTCCGTCTTTACAACACTGCTGTCAACAAGTCTCTCCAGCATCCAACAGCATCCAGCAGTATCCAGCATCACCCAGCAGCATCCAGCAGCATCCAGCAGCATCCAGCAGCATCCAGCAGCATCCAGCAGCATCCAGCAGCATCAAGCAGCATCCAGCAGCATCCAGCAGCATCCAGCAGCATCAAGCAGCATCCAGCAGCATCCAGCAGCATCCAGCAGCATCCAGCAGCATCCAGCATCACCCAGCAGCATCCAGCAGCATCCAGCAGCATCCAGCAGCATCCAGCAGCATCCAGCAGCACCCAGCATCCAGCAGCATCCAGCAGCATCCAGCAGCATCCAGCATCACCCAGCATCCAGCAGCATCCAGCAGCATCCAGCAGCATCCAGCAGCATCCAGCAGCACCCAGCATCCAGCAGCACCCAGCAGCATCCAGCAGCATCAAGAAGCATCCAGCAGCATCCAGCAGCACCCAGCAGCATCCAGCAGCATCAAGAAGCATCCAGCAGCATCCAGCAGCATCCAGCAGCACCCAGCATCCAGCAGCATCCAGCATCACCCAGCAGCATCCAGCAGCATCCAGCAGCACCCAGCATCCAGCAGCATCCAGCAGCATCCAGCAGCATCCAGCAGCATCAAGAAGCATCCAGCAGCATCCAGCAGCACCCGGCAGCATCCGGCAGCATCCGGCAGCATCCGGCAGCACCCAGCAGCATCCAGCAGCATCCAGCAGCATCCAGCAGCATCCAGCAGCACCCAGCAGCACCCAGCAGCATCCAGCAGCATCCAGCAGCATCCAGCAGCATCCAGCAGCATCCAGCAGCACCCAGCAGCACCAAGCAGCATCCAGCAGCACCCAGCAGCATCCAGCAGCATCCAGCAGCATCCAGCAGCATCCAGCAGCACCCAGCAGCACCCAGCAGCATCCAGCAGCATCCAGGAGCATCCAGCAGCACCCAGCATCCAGCAGCATCCAGCAGCATCCAGAAGCATCCAGCAGCATCCAGCAGCATCCAGCATCACCCAGCATCCAGCAGCATCCAGCAGCATCCAGCAGCATCCAGCAGCATCCAGCAGCATCCAGCAGCATCCAGCAGCGCCCAGCATCCAGCAGCACCCAGCAGCATCCAGCAGCATCCAGCAGCATCCAGCAGCACCCAGCATCCAGCAGCATCCAGCAGCATCCAGCAGCATCCAGCAGCATCAAGAAGCATCCAGCAGCATCCAGCAGCACCCGGCAGCATCCGGCAGCATCCGGCAGCATCCAGCAGCACCCAGCAGCATCCAGCAGCATCCAGCAGCATCCAGCAGCATCCAGCAGCATCCAGCAGCATCCAGCAGCATCCAGCAGCATCCAGCAGCATCCAGCAGCATCCAGCAGCACCCAGCATCCAGAAGCATCCAGCATCATCCAGCAGCATCCAGAAGCATCCAGCAGCATCCAGCAGCATCCAGCAGCACCCAGCATCCAGCAGCATCCAGCAGCATCCAGCAGCATCCAGAAGCATCCAGCAGCATCCAGCAGCATCCAGCATCACCCAGCATCCAGCAGCATCCAGCAGCATCCAGCAGCATCCAGCAGCACCCAGCAGCACCCAGCATCCAGCAGCACCCAGCAGCATCCAGCAGCATCAAGAAGCATCCAGCAGCATCCAGCAGCACCCAGCAGCATCCAGCAGCATCAAGAAGCATCCAGCAGCATCCAGCAGCATCCAGCAGCACCCAGCAGCATCCAGCAGCATCCAGCAGCACCCAGCATCCAGCAGCATCCAGCAGCATCCAGCAGCATCCAGCAGCATCAAGAAGCATCCAGCAGCATCCAGCAGCATCCAGCAGCATCCAGCAGCATCCAGCAGCATCCAGCAGCACCCAGCAGCATCCAGCAGCATCCAGCAGCATCCAGCAGCATCAAGCAGCATCCAGCAGCATCCAGCAGCATCCAGCAGCATCCAGCAGCACCCAGCAGCATCCAGAAGCATCCAGCAGCATCCAGCAGCATCCAGCATCACCCAGCATCCAGCAGCATCCAGCAGCACCCAGCATCCAGCAGCACCCAGCAGCATCCAGCAGCATCAAGAAGCATCCAGCAGCATCCAGCAGCACCCAGCAGCATCCAGCAGCATCAAGAAGCATCCAGCAGCATCCACCAGCATCCAGCAGCACCCAGCATCCAGCAGCATCCAGCATCACCCAGCAGCATCCAGCAGCATCCAGCAGCACCCAGCATCCAGCAGCATCCAGCAGCATCCAGCAGCATCAAGAAGCATCCAGCAGCATCCAGCAGCACCCGGCAGCATCCGGCAGCATCCGGCAGCATCCAGCAGCACCCAGCAGCATCCAGCAGCATCCAGCAGCATCCAGCAGCATCCAGCAGCATCCAGCAGCATCCAGCAGCACCCAGCAGCACCCAGCAGCATCCAGCAGCATCCAGCAGCATCCAGCAGCATCCAGCAGCACCCAGCAGCACCCAGCAGCATCCAGCAGCATCCAGCAGCACCCAGCAGCATCCAGCAGCATCCAGCAGCATCCAGCAGCATCCAGCAGCATCCAGCAGCACCCAGCAGCACCCAGCAGCATCCAGCAGCATCAAGCAGCATCCAGCAGCATCCAGCAGCATCCAGCAGCATCCAGCAGCATCCAGCAGCATCAAGCATCAAAGAAACATCTGCAGACATTTAGCAGCTTTAAATCCGGAAAACACTCAAGATTCTGCAGCAAAAACACAGACGTGACTGAGGTTTTCTAACTAAACGAGCACATTATTTGTTTTTGTACAGTCTATAAGTTAAAAACAACAAAAACCAACACTTTTTTAAAAGGTATTTCCATTTACTCAATAATTGGTGCCATAAAAATGAGTCTTCAAGTTCATTACTGACAAAATTAAACAGCTCCAGCTAGTTTTTCCACATTATTTAACAGGAATTTTAAATGCTAACACAAGTTTTTAAGTCAACAAACATGGAAGAACTGAGTCTATTCCTGCAAAATCACCATTTTATCAGCTTTAAATCTGGAAAATACTCAAGATTCTGCAGCAAAAGCACACATATGACTGAGGTTTTCTAACTAAATGTGCACATTATTTCTTGCAAAAATGACACAAAAAGATACAAAAATGATACTAAAAGATGCAAAAATATCATTCCAACGCAGCTGTCACTAAAAGATGCAAAAATGACACAAAATGACGCAAAAAATAATTAAAATTCAGAAAAATGTCACTAAAAGATGGAAAAAATACATTAAGATACAAAAATGTCACTAAAAGATGTAAAAAAAGACACTAAAATTCACAAAAATGACACTAAAAGACGTAAAAAATCATATTAGAAGATGCAAAAATGACACTAAAAGATGTAAAAATGACACTAAAAGATTCTAAAAATAAAACAGCTGCTCCATCTGCTTTTTCATGATATTTAACAGGAATTTTAACACAAGTTTTGAAGTCAGCAAACGCAGAAGAACTGAGTCTATTTCTGATAAATCAACATTTTAAATCTGGAAAACACTGAAAATTCTGCTTAGAACTGCTACAAAAATAAAGACATGACAGGTTTTCCAACTAAATGTGCACATTATTTGGTTTTCTACTGTCTATAATCCTTTCTACTTTAAAATACATCATGTTTGGACTCAACAACAACAAAAACCAACAGTTTGCATCAAACATCATCTTCTAATGACTTTGAATTCAACAAACAAACCGCTAGTATTTCAGCATTTTTAATTACTTGATGATTAGTAGCATTAAACCAAGTTTTTTAGTCAGTTACAAAAATGAGCTGTTCCAACTAGCTTTTCCAGTTTTGTTTTTTAATGTTCCATATTTAAATCATTTGCAGACATTTTATCAGCTTTAAATCTGGAAAATACTGAAGATTCTGTTTGGAAATGCAGCAGAAATAAAGACGAAACTGGCTTTCTGATTAAAATACACAATAACTAAGTTTTTCAGTTAATTTCTCCTAAAAAATAAGCTGTTGTGACTGGTTTTTCAGTCTTGTTTTTATTAATTTTTAGCGTTTAATTACCGTAATAATCATCGGCACAAGTTTTAGTTTCAGTTTTGTTTTTCATCTGCACACAAACAACCCCATAAACCACTTTAACCTGTGAAATTATCACTTTTGACTCCTGTGTTGCACAAAAACAAACCCCTACAGAACTCCATTTGTTGATTATTTCTATTTGTGGTTATTTCTTGTATTTTTAGGGTCATGTTTCTTACATTTTCTGCTGCTGGACGTTCAGATTTCTGCTGGTTTCTGGTGAAAAACTGAATCCAGGAAGCTGCAGAAGGAAACACCTGAGCTGCTAATCGGACTGTACCAAGTGTTAGTCTCATGGAGGGGGGACAGAGGTTGATTGATTTGAAGATTATCTAATTAATTTGGCTTAAGTTGAGATATTTTTGGAACCAAATTGAACTGAAAGTGACAAAATGACTTTTCTGATCGAACACGACTCAGAACAAAAAGTGACCTCTATATATACTGGTGGATCAAACCATACTAGCACAACAACTGGAGGAACAAAACACAAAGAGAAAAAACACAAAACAGCACATTTAGTCTCCTGTAACAGAAAGAAAGATGTAAAAATGACACTAAAAAACAGAAAAATTACACTAAAAGATGCAAAAATTACACTAAAAGAAACAGAAGTGACAGTATTGTGGTTCATTTTTCAATATTAAGTCCTGCAGCTCCGTTAAAACAGAACAACACGAAGAAGGTGAGAGAATGAAGAAATGTCTTCTATGAAGAATGATACAAACCAGCAGAAATAGCACAAAGACGCAAAAATGACACTAAAAGTTACACTAAAAGACACAAAAATGACACTAAAAGATGTAAAAATGACACTAAAAAACAGAAAAATGACACTAAAACATGCAAAATTAGACAAAAAGATGCAAAAATGACACAAAAAGATGCAAAAATTACACTAAAAATGCTAAATTAGACAAAAAGATGCAAAAATGACATTGAAAGGGGCAAAAATGACACTAGAAAAACAGAAAAAGACACTAAAAGATGCAAAATCAGACAAAAAGATGTAAAAATGACACTAAAAAATGCTAAATTAGACAAAAAGATGCAAAAATGACATTGAAAGGGGCAAAAATGACACTAGAAAAACAGAAAAAGACACTAAAAGATGCAAAATCAGACAAAAAGATGTAAAAATGACACAAAGATGCAAAAATGACACTAAAAGATGCAAAAATGACACTAAAACGCTCCTGTAACAGAATAACAACGATAATGAATCGAAAAAAAACATCTTGTAAGTGAAATGAATCCAGGAAGCTGCAGAATGAAATACCTGAGCTACTAATCGGACTGTACCAAGTGTCTGCCACATTAAGGGGGGCAGGGATTGATTATTATTTAATTTGGCTTAAGTTGAAATATGTTTGGATTTATTAATATTTTTACTCTGTCAAAACAGAGTAAATTTGCTGTTTTGTGTTTTTTGTTTGTGTTTTCTGTTCCCCCCGTTGTTGTGTTCATATGGTTTGATCCACCAGTATATATTTAGGTCACATTTAGTTTTGAGTTCAGTAAAGTCATTCTGTCACTTAGTTTTGGTTTAATTCAGGTCATTTGACATCTTTTAAGAGCTTTAGCACTTTTCTAACTTTGTTTTTGTCATTTTGGGGGTAAAATAAAAGATATTTTCTGAATCTATAGGCAAAATTACATTTATTATTTCATTAAAATGCAACTTTCTACTGGAAAACCTCGACCCCTGGTATTAATGTGGAGTCATTTTGACATTTACTGCCCATCTAAACATTTTTATAGACAGTAGCTTCCCTGAGCAAGACAACACAACATGCCAGAGCACAAAACCTGCTCAGGATGGGCTCGAGGAACACAACCAAGAGCCACAGATTCTATTTAAATGGAGGCAGAAAAACACTAAATCTGAATTCTCCAACGACCTTCACCAGCCCTTTGTAAGTTTATCTGCAGATCTGGGGCAGCTTTAAGGCTAGATACGGTCAAAATAAATCATTTCTATGACTTTAACTGGTAAATTCAACACTACATGGTGTAAATCTCACTTCTGTAAATCTATCTGAATCAAGAAACCAGCAACAGGAAGTAGCTTCTGCACTGAATATTCCATTTTTCATCAGGATAAATTGTAATAAATTGCTCAGCAGTGAATTAAAAAGCAGAAGTTTCTGCTTCCTGGATGACATTTTTAGTGCTGCATCATGTTTTAGAGTCATCTGTAGATATTTATAGAGTTAAACATGAGGAGGCGTTTCCTGCTAGCATGATTTTTCACAATAAAGTTAAATATTTAATCCATTTCACTTTCATTAACAGAGATATACTTCTATAGAAGTCTATTATGCCTGCCTGCACTGTAAAACTTAAATAAAATATATATACTACATTTTGCATTGATATTTTTGATTTACGACAATCTTTTATGGAATTATGTTCAACGGACAAACTAAAAAAGTTCCACAATTAAATGTGAAAATATCCATTTATGTTCATAGAATTAAATCCTGAAGAAAAAGAAGCTGTGAAGCCGGTGTCAATAAGTTATTAATTTAGTTTAAATCAAATGAAGCAGATATGTGGGTTTGAATTCAGCACAATATTAAAATGATGGTACATTATAGGGTTAATGCAACTTTTCACAATAAAAGTCGCAGCTTACAAAGTTTGTCCAAATTTGCAAATTAGATCTTTTTTCATTTTGCAGCGAAGCGTTCAAGTGGAAGAAATTAGCAGCATGAATGACTTTTGCAGCCGAACTGGACTAAAATTGATGCAGCATTATTATAGCAACCCAACTTTTCAAAATAAAGGTCGCAGCTTTAAATGTTTTTCTGAATCTGTACTTTTCAAAAATCTTGCAACCATGCGTTTAATTAGGTGGTGAAAACAGGACACATTAATCAGTTTTAGAGTGTAAATAATCTGCAGTGGACTAAACTGGACTTAAGTTGATGCAACATTTTTATGGCAACTCAGACTATCAAAGTAAAAGTTGCAACTTAAAAAATGATTTAATCCACTAATTAGTTGTTTTATTTGAATTTTGCAGTCATGCATTTCAGTCAGTGGTGGAAATAAGGACCATGAATCCGTTTTCAGAGTATAAATGCTCAGCACTGAACCAAAGTGTTAAAGTTGATGCAAAATTATGTCAACTCAACTTTTCAAAATAAAGGTTGCACCTAAATTGTCTAAAATTCAAATTAAACTTTTTTTTTTTTTTTTTTTTTTTTTTTTAAATCTTGCAGCCAAGCATTTAGTTAACTGGTAGGAACAGGTACCTTAAATTAGTTTTAAAACTGGACTGGACTTCCTTCAGATGATGAACATTATTATGTCCACCCAACCTTTCAAAATAAACCTATAATGTTTGTCGAAATTTGAAAATTGGTTTGTTTTATTTTAATCATGCAGGCATGCATTTCAGTAAATGCTGGAAATAAGGACCTTGAATCCGTTTTCTGAGTTTAAATCCTCAGCAGTGAACCAAACTGGTAAAGATGATGCAATTATTAATATTATTTTTTCAACCCAGACTATCAAAATAAAGGTTGCAGCTTAAAAAGTTTATCTAAACTCAGTAAATTAGATGTTTCTTTCTTTTTATTTTGCAGCCAATCATTTAGTTAAGTGGCAATAATAGGTACCTTAAATCAGTTTTTAAACCAAACTGGACTTGTTTAAATTGATCCAACCTTATTATGTCAACATAACTTTTCAAAATAAAGGTGGCAACTTAAAAAGCTGATCTCCCAGATTTTTTTTTTAAATTTGCCAGTCATGCACGTCAGTAAGTGGCGGAAAGAAGGACCATAAATCACTTCCCAGAGTATAAATGCACAGCAGTGAACCAAACAGCTAAAGTTGATGCAATTATTTATATTAGTGAGTCAACCCAGACTATCAAAATAAAAGTTGCAGCTTAAAAGGCTTATTTAAATCAGTAAATTGATTTTTTTTTTAAACTTACACCTGGAAAAAGGCATCATGAGTCACTGTCAGAGCCAAATTAGACTTGCCTAAGTTGATGAAACATTATTATGTGAACCCAGACTATCAAAATAAAGGCTACAGCTTTAACATTTCTCTAAATCAGTAAAAAAACAAAAAAAAAAACAAAAAACATGCATTTAGTTTGGTACCAAGAATCACTTTTTAGTGTGTAAATGTTCAGCAGGAAACCAAACTGGACTTGCTTCAGTTAATGCCAACCTAACCTATCAAAATAAAAGTTGCAGCTTGAAAGTTTGTCTAAATCTGTAAATTACTTTTTTTTATTCCTGCAAACATGCATTTAACTAAGTGGTGGCAACAGATACCATGAATATACATTTTTAAAAAATCTTACAGCCATGGATATAAGTTGATGCAACATTATTTTGTCAACTAAACCTATCAAAATAAAAGTTGCAACTTAAACAGTTTATCTAAATCCACATTTATTTATTTATTTGCAGCCATGCTTTTCAGTAAGTGGTGGAAATAAGGACCATGGATCCATTATCAGAATGTAAACACTCAGCAGTGAACCAAACTGCTGACGTTGATGCAGTTATTTATATTACAGTCAGCCCAGACTATCAAAATAAAAGTTGCAACTTAAAAGATTTACCAAAATCAGTAAATTGGATTTTTTTTTTAAATTTGCACCTGGAAACAGGTGTCATGAGTCGCTTTCAGAGCCAAACTGAACTTGCCTAAGTTGATGCAACATTATTATGTGAACGCAGACTATCAAAATAAAAGTTGCAGCTGTAAAGGTTTATTTAACATCAGTAAATTGCATTTTGTTTGTGCTGCAGCCAGAATTGATGCTGAGAGCTTCAGCTGATGATGAACAGGTGTTTCTGTACCTGTGGATCCAAGAGAAGTTGTACCGCTGCAGGACACACACGCACACACGCACGCGCACGCAAAGATACAACCCCACACGGCGTGTTTCTGTAGGAAAATGAGTGCAGCCTGCAGTGGACACCTCATGACAGCGACCACGCGCACACACACGCACACACACGCACACACACGCACCCTGAAAGAGGAAGACGCACTAACCGTCGCCTTGATGGGGACGTACAGCACCGGTCTGTCGGCTCCGAGCTTCGCGTCCTGCAGAGATCCCACCGTGAACCCTTTGGACTTGACCCAGAACTTGAACTTGGCGTTGATGTGGCCGCTGCTCCTCTCCTGCCCCGCCACCCCCCGGCTGTTCTCCTGCCCCCCCACCCCCCGGCTGTTCTCCTCGTCGCCCTGCAGCAGCGTCTGGACGATCTTGTTGTACTTGCGCCGGGTCACGGTCTTGGTCTTCCCGGAGTCCCCGTAGGTCCGGAGGCACCAGTCCTGGAACTCCCCGAACATCTCCGGCTCCGGAGCGCCGCCGCCTCCTCCGGGACTCCGCTGCTGGCTGTCGGTACCGGAGGAGTCTCCGCCGCTGGCCGCTTTCCTGCTTGTCATGATGACACTTTGCTGTCCGGTAAATTCGGTTCTTTTTGGGGGAATCACAGAATCCACAAAATAAACAAGTCTGGTGGGACAACGCCGAACCTTGGACCGTCTCCTGTGCGCTCAGACCCTCCAGAGACGCTCCGAGCCTCCCGGTCCCGTCCGACGGTGGACCGGAGCTCTCGATCCGCCGCTCTTCCTCCTCTCCGCTATTACGCACCACCGGAGCAGAACAACGAGGCTCCGCGATGCCGCGACGGCGACAATGTGCGTCCGGTGAGGATGAACTGCGACCGGAGGGAGGCACCGGGAGGGGGGCGGGCAGGAACCGGCCGGGCTGCCCTGCTCAGACACACCTGTGAGCAGCGGGTCGGTGGGCCTGTCCCGTGGGGGAGGTCGGGCAGAGAAAGGAGGCGGCTTTAGACGCTTTTCTGCAGGTTTGGTTCCGTCAGCATCGAGACGAAGACGCGCACATTTTCCACCGACACGAATATTGTGACATTACCACGAGCCTTCCTCCTCCTCCTCTTCCTCCCGGGCTGATGGCAGAGCAGCGGACACCTGTTTGAATCCGTCGCGGCGCAGCGCTCCGCCTCACGGAAACCGACCTGCTGCTCCTGTCTCCGTCTGCAGCGGCTCCCGTCGTCCCGGATCCGGCAGAAAGCTCCTCTACGCGGCTCCGCTCGGTCTCAGCGGCGGCACACGAAGCTGCACATCGAGCTGCGAACGAGGAAGTGTCGAAAATGACCAAAACGCGCAGCGCGCCGCTGTGCCAAGCGGCCGGTTCGTGTCAGCAGGGGGAGGAACCGAGACTGGAGGAGGACACGGAGAAAGATCTGCTCAGAAAACCTCCAAATACAAGCAAATGCATGAAAAAAAGAACAAATATTTCTGCCTCTTCTGGGCACTTGTTTTTGTCATTCTGGAAAAGTTTTAAGGCAATTTGAATAAGTGTCATGTATTTTGAACAGTTTTGGATCAATTTTGGACAAATTATGAGACAGTTTGGACAAGTTTGACATTTTTGAGTCATTCTGGACAAACCGAAACAGGAAACACATCCACAGTACCAACGCTCGCAACCAGATCGGTTTTACATCCACTAAAAGGCGTCACAATCTAAACCCTATATCTGCTATTTGTTCAGTTTTCTATAACCAACTTTGAACATCAATATTATGGGATGTATTATAGTTTCAACAGCAAAACCGCACCAGTTCAAGCATTGGAACCATGGATGTGATGTCTGTTGTCTTTGTCCTGAAACAGGCGGAAAAATGTCCAAAAGATTACAAGACGAACAAAAACCCACCCAAAATTAATTTAACTTTACCCAAAATGACTCAAAATTTGATTAAAATGATCAAACTTGACCTAAAAAACTTAAGAATTCACCAAAATGTCTTTAAAATGTGTCCACAATCACTTGAAAATCCAGTATTAATGAGTTTTGTTTGACATATCCACGTGTTCTACTAAAAAACAGTGAACTCCTACTGATGTTAGAGCCTCAACAGTTGGTGAAATGTCAACCAAAGACTGTATTTTAGTAGAAATATGGATCCATCCATAGATATACACTTACAGGAACTTTCTGGAGACATGAAACCTGCCTGGATTGAAGATTTTGCACTTGTTTCCATTTTCAAGAGCCAATAATTATCTTTATTGTCATTTTTAACACCACTGAGTCATTTTGAACAGGTTTCAACTCATTATGGACAATATTGAGTACATTTTTTTAGTCATTTTTGGATGATTTTCAGTTATTTCAGACAGGTTTCAAGTAATTTTCGGCAAAGTTCATGTCATGACGGACACAATTTGAGTTATTTTAAACAATTTTCAGTCATATTGAATAAGTTTCATCGCAAAACATGTAAAAACTGGAACCTTGTCTGGTCAAACTTTCCACACATCAGATTCTACTGATGTTAGAGCCTAAAGTTGGTGAAGTGTCAACTGCAGACTGTGTTTGAGTAGAAATATGGATCCATCCATACAAATGTACACTTGCTGGCTACACAACAGCAACACTGAATGAAAATTTTGCATTTTTTTCAGTTTTCAAAGACCATTAATTGAAAATGTGTCCTCTACTGGATCGATTGGAACATCCAGAGCTACTAGAAACTATTCTCTCTCAAGATTCAAGATCTTTAATTATCACAAACACAATTACACACAGTATAATGTGCAGTGAAATGTATTGAGTCCTCACCACATTTCATGGCTGTGGGAGTTTGATTTCTGAAAATACTGGACCATTAAAATGGTTTCTCAGGGAAAATGTTGGTTTATTTTAAGATGACTATACAAACTTCTCATGTGTGAAAAACAAATGAAATTCTCAAAATTCTGCCAAAATCTTTAATTCTTGGGTTCCAAATAAGAAATATTGTCTGATGCCTCATTTGACAGAAATTAGAGCATTTTCTGTCATTTACAATCATTTGATGAACAAAAATGTCTCTGCTTGAGTCAGTTAAATCCCAGATAACAAAATTAGTTAAAACAATTAATCAATCATGTTTTTACGATCGGTTACGTCTTCAGTAAAATGCTTTAAATGACTTTGTTGTAAAAAGCTACAAATAAACTTGTATTGTCTAATATAAAAAGATAAAAATTAATTTTACAAAAAATCATATCCAGACCAGTTTTATGCAGTCCACAATATCAGATTTTATTTTACTGATTAGAGTTTTTTGTAATTCAGACATTTACCAAACTCCAAACTGTTTATTAGCATTTTCCCCTCTGCAATCTAAAGCACTGCAGCTTTATGGAAACAGAAAAACATGAAGAAGGAGAGACAACTCAGAAATGTCTTCTGTCAGTAGGACACAGTTAGAATGACACAAAGAGACAAATATAGCACAAAAAGATGCAAAAATGACAGTAAAAGACGCAAACATGACTCCAAAAAAGGCTAAATTTACAATAAAAAACACAAAAATGACAGTAAAAGATGTAAAAATGACACTAAAAACACAAAATGGCACAAACACAAAAATGTCACTAAAAGATGCAAAGAGACAAATAAAAGTGCAGTAACTTCTGATGATGCAGAACTATTTCCATTAAATGTGAAGTTAAGGTGTTTTTTGCTTCATTTTTCTTCACTATAGGTTCATTTTTCTGTGCAATCTAAAGTCCTGCAGCTCTCCAGAGGAGAGAAATTGATTACATATTTTGCAAAACATAAAGTAAAACAAAATAAAATAAGCAACACTGGAATCAATAATAGTTTTCCAGATGCACACAGTAGCTGAGTCATTCATGGGGAATTAGTTGCACTAAGGAGTGAAGAATTTTTTCCTTTTTCCCGAATCTGTTTCCTGCAAATGCTTTATTTTTGAAGAATTTTTAAATAATAACATTCCTTCAAACCTGCTGGTGTGTTTTAGGGCTGAGAGGTCAGATAATGTGTGTAAATGTGAACTTTTATAACTTCTTTTCGCAGCTTTTACTTTGACTTCCCTTTCTGTCATTTACATTTTCTCATGCTGTTAATTTTTTAGCACTGTTTCTGCCTGTGTTTCAGCTGAAATAAGGATCTAAACCAGAACAGATCGGATTAAAACAGCCGAGGAGTTTAACTGTGGTCTGGATGGAAGCAGAGAAACAAAAGGCAGAAATATGAAAATCAGGAAGCAGCTGAAAACATTCTGCAGCCGTAAAGAGGAACAGCAGCTCGAGGTTCACATCGTGTTTCTCCTGCAGCTGATTCATTCACGCAAAAAACTTCACTGTGTTCTCCTGGAGCAACTTAATTTTAAAAACGTTTGTCAGCTTATCTTGTGTTTATAGTCATGAAATTCATTATGTAAAAGTCAAAACTTCTCAAGCAAAGATGTCAGAATAAATTTAAAATGTAAAAACTGTAGTGTTACAAGAAAGAGACGGGTGAGGGAGGCCACCAAGACACCTATGACTCCTCTGAAGAAGTTCCAAGAAGAGAGTTCACCAGAAGACATGTGGAGACTCTGAAGTCACCTGGAAGAAGGTTCTTTGGCCTGAGGAGACCAGGATGGAGCTTTATGTCCATCAGACTAGATGATATGTTTGATGGACACCAAACACATGATGCGAAGCATGGTGGTGGCAGCATCATGATGTGTAGCATGGTGGTGGCAGCATCATGATGTGAAGCACAGTGGTGGTAGCATCATGATGTGTAGCACGGTGGTGGCAGCATCATGATGTGTAGCACGGTGGTGGCAGCATCATGATGTGAAGCATGGTGGCGGCAGCATCATGATGTGTAGCATGGTGGTGGCAGCATCATGATGTGAAGCACGGTGGTGGCAGCATCATGATGTGAAGCACGGTGGTGGCAGCATCATGATATGAAGCATGGTGGTGGCAGCATCATGATGTGAAGCACGGTGGTGGTAGCATCATGATGTGTAGCACGGTGGTGGCAGCATCATGATGTGAAGCATGGTGGCGGCAGCATCATGATGTGAAGCACAGTGGTGGTAGCATCATGATGTGTAGCACGGTGGTGGCAGCATCATGATGTGTAGCACGGTGGTGGCAGCATCATGATGTGAAGCATGGTGGCGGCAGCATCATGATGTGTAGCATGGTGGTGGCAGCATCATGATGTGAAGCACGGTGGAGGCAGCATCATGATGTGAAGCACGGTGGTGGCAGCATCATGATGTGAAGCATGGTGGTGGCAGCATCATGATGTGAAGCACGGTGGCGGCAGCATCATGATGTGTAGCATGGTGGTGGCAGCATCATGATATGAAGCACGGTGGTGGCAGCATCATGATGTGAAGCATGGTGGTGGCAACATCATGATGTGAAGCATGGTGGTGGCAGCATCATGATGTGAAGCACGGTGGTGGCAGCATCATGATGTGAAGCACGGTGGTGGCAGCATCATGATGTGTAGCATGGTGGTAGCAGCATCATGATGTGAAGCATGGTGGTGGCAGCATCATGATGTGTAGCATGATGGTGGCAGCATCATGATGTGAAGCATGGTGGTGGCAGCATCATGATGTGAAGCACGGTGGTGGCAGCATCATGATATGAAGCATGGTGGTGGCAGCATCATGATGTGTAGCATGGTGGTGGCAGCATCATGATGTGTAGCATGGTGGTGGCAGCATCATGATGTACAGAATGACTGAAAAATGGTAAAAAATGACAAAAATGTGTCCAAGATGAGTCAAAATGGTCCAAAATGACCAAACATTTGCCCAAAATGACTAAAAAAATGGTCCAGAATTACTTAAAAATTGTCCAAAATTACAAAATGTTTGTCCAAATTGACAAAACTTACATAGTTCTTTCTTTCAGAAAGTGTCTAAAACTTATCCAAAATGCATCCAACCTTTTATGAAATGACAAAAACTCAACCCAAATCACTCATTATTTACCAAAATGACCAAAGAACCGTCCAAAATAACCGAAATGTGTCCAAAATTATACAAAACATGTCAGAAATGGTCCAAAATGAACCAATAATTGTCCAAAATGCCTTAAACTGATCTAAGATGCATCCAACCTTTTATGAAATGATAGAAACCTTCCACACATCACTCATTATTTTAAAGAAATACCTAAAAATTCATCAAACCTCCAGATCAACCAGCTACCAACATTAAAGTTTACCCAGAATGAGCTTTCTAAAGTTTTCTCTGGTCAATTATCAGAAACAGAAACACATCCAGGGAACCAATGATTGTTTCTAGGACTCTAAACTGTTCACACCAGGATACATCCCATAATACTGATGATCACTAGGATACATCCCATAATACTGATGATCACACTAGGATACATCCCATAATACTGATGATCAAACATGACTCTAAAACTGGATTGGAAAACTTTTGAGGCGTATTGGGTTTGTTAGATGTCATTTTAGAAATAATTTTGGACAATTTTAAGTGTATTTCAACTATTTTGCCCAACTTTTTATTAGTTTTGGTTAAATTAGACAGTTTTTGGGACCAGTTGATCAAGTTTAGAGTAATTTTGGAGATGTTTCCAGGCAGTCTGGGTAAGCAGAAATTGAGTGATTTTGGACCAGTTTTTTTGTGTGAAGTATTTTGCACATTTTTGACTTATCTTGGACATTTTTTAGCTCATTTTGAGCCTTTCATGTGCAAATCAATGAAACTTCAGACAATTTTGAGTGATTTTGGACAAATGGGACAGAATCAGGGGAATTTTGTGATAATTTTGGAAAGATTTTAAGGCAGTTTGGACAAATTTCAAGTGATTTTTAATCATTTCTAACTCGTTAAGGACAATTTTAGTCATTCTAGTCAAATTTGAAATAATTTTGGACAAATTATGTCATTTTGAACCATTTTTGAGTTATTTTAACCAACAGAAAGTCACTTTTTAAAGTTTTCTCTGGTGAATTATGAGAGAAAAAAAATGTTGAGGGATTTGGAGTTTTTTATTTGATAATTTTTTGAAATATTTTTGGACAATTTTAAAGTGATTTTTTGTTATTTAGTAAGTTTTTTCCACAGATTTTTGGACAGATTTTGAATCACTGGTGAAGTTTTGAGTACATTTAAAAACATTTCGGGGCATTTTCAGTAAGTTTTAGGTATTTTTGAGTTTGTTTGTTATTTTAAAGTATTTTTAGCAAATTCTGACTCATTTTGGTCAAGTTTTGAGTAAATTTATCAATGTTTTTTGACATTTTGGGCAAGTTTGAGGTATTTTGGAGGTTTTTTGAGTCGTTTTATACTAATTCTGACTCATTTTGCTGAAGTTTTGAGGAACTTTAGAAACATTTCTGGGCAGTTTTAATAAGTTTGAGGTATTTTGGAGGTTTTTGAAGTAATTTTAAACAAATTATGACTAATTTTGAGAAAGTTTGAAGGTCATTTGAATAAGTTTGTGGTATTTTTGGCTCATTTTGAATAAATTTGAGGTATTTTGATCCTTTTATGGACAAGTCTGAGACCATTTGGACAATTTTTGTGTGATTTTAGACAAACTGGAACAAAAACACATCCAGGGTACCGATGCCAGTGTTAAAACTAAGACATATTCCATTTGCTGTGTTCCAGTGTTGGAATATTTGCCTGATTTCCAACAGCACTGAAGAAAGACCACTATAATCTCCTGGAGAATCATTTAGCTAACGGATAAGCTGATGGAGAAGCTATAGCTAGTGTGTTGTTTTGCCTTGGTAATTAATAACACCATCAAATAACTCACTAAAGCTGTTGGTACAGAGATATATATAACCCTAGAAAGAAGTCTACTTCCAGGAATCCAGGCAGAAAGTGGTTCTGTCTCATTTTCAGCAGAAATATTGATGTTCAGCCGAGAAACCAGGTCTTCATGTGACCTGCTAATATCCATTTTCCAGCTGGGTCTGCTGCTGCTCTCCTCTCACCATCTGAGGCCACATTCCATCCACCAAACCTCCACAAACTGATCGTTTCTGAAACAAAAGAGGAATCTCTGCAAGGCTTCGTCCTGTTCTGGGACGGTTCCTCCCGAGATTTCGTCACTCGTAGGGTTTTGTCTGAGCGTCGAGAAAGAGGAAGAATGAGAGAAAGAGGCCGGTTTCACAGAGAAGGAACTCTGAGACGCTGGACGGCCTCAGATGTCAGGAGAACCTCACCCTGAGTGGAGACAAACGCAATGAAGGGAACGAAAATGAACCAGATTACATGAAGGTGATTTTTATTGAACGTTAGTGGAGTTTACCAAAGTACTGGACACGTAATAAAACACGCAACAGAAAGCAGAACAAAATGATGTAAAATCAACCAAACAGTAAAGTTTCAATGATTTTGCTCTTTTTTGGGGGTAAAAGTGTTGAAAAATAACACAGAATTTAAATCTTTTAACCATCTGCCACCATGCTTCACATCATGATGCTGCCACCACCGTGCTTCACATCATGATGCTGCCACCACCATGCTTCATATCATAATGTTGCCACCACCGTGCTTCACATCATGAAGCTGCCACCACCGTGCTTCATATCATGATGATGCCACCACCATGCTTCACATCATGATGATGCCACCACCGTGCTTCACATCATGATGCTGCCACCACCATGCTTCACATCATGAAGCTGCCACCACCGTGCTTCATATCATGATGATGCCACCACCGTGCTTCATATCATGATGATGCCACCACCATGCTTCACATCATGATGCTGCCACCACCGTGCTTCACATCATGATGCTGCCACCACCATGCTTCACATCATGATGATGCCACCACCGTGCTTCATATCATGATGATGCCACCACCATGCTTCACATCATGATGCTGCCACCACCATGCTTCACATCATGATGATGCCACCACCGTGCTTCATATCATGATGATGCCACCACCATGCTTCACATCATAATGTTGCCACCACCATGCTTCACATCATGATGCTGCCACCACCGTGCTTCACATCATGATGCTGCCACCACCATGCTTCATATCATGATGATGCCACCACCATGCTTCACATCATAATGTTGCCACCACCATGCTTCACATCATAATGTTGCCACCACCATGCTTCACATCATGATGCTGCCACCACCATGCTTCACATCATGATGCTGCCACCACCATGCTTCACATCATAATGTTGCCACCACCGTGCTTCACATCATGATGCTGCCACCACCATGCTTCACATCATGATGCTGCCACCACCGTGCTTCACATCATAATGTTGCCACCACCATTCTTCATGTCATTTGTTTAGTGTCCACAAACAAACATCTCGTCTAAAATTCTCAAAAATTGAACAAAATTGAAAGTTTTACAGAATCTGTTCAATGCAAAACACTTGTTTCTTTGGGCGAATTTCTTAACTGAGATGTAGAATAAACTCTGATGAAAAATCTGACTTTTAAGTTGAGATTTGAATACATTTTTCCTACTAAATGACACATCAGAGAGGAGTAGTTTAAAGACTGATACAAAGTTGAAAATCTGATGATTAATTCTGTTTTTGCAGTTTCTGGCTCAGACGAAAGTTATAATTTTGGCATTTAAAAAAACAACAATAGCATGCCTTTATACCTTTAATTTGATTTAGAAAATGAAAATAAGTTTGTTTTAGATTAACCTGTCATATAACCAACTAATTGGAGCAGCAACTTGGACGTTAATGTGCAAGATGCTCATTTTTAATGTTATATTTTCTTAAATTAATTGTCATATTTTGCAGGATAATGTTTTTCTATGCATGATGCAGTGTCTCATATTTGAGTTGTATTTAAAATAGGATTTAGTTGTTGAAAAATGGGATTAACAGTTTGAAATGACTCTTGAATACGAGCACATTTAGCTGTTTTCTGAATGTTTTCTTGCTTTTTAATTTCTCATCTAGTCTAAATCGAAATTTCTGCTTAATAAAGAGGGAAAAAAAACAACATCTCTACACTTCTAATTCTCGCTAATTTAGTCTTTGTCAACCAGCAGTTGGTTTTCCCAGCAGTGAGGCCCAGAGCAGGACAAAAAAAAGAAAAAAAGGAAAGGAGAGCGTGAGGAGAAACTCGAGTGTTTTGAAACACTTTCACTTCCCGTAGTGGAAGGTTATTTTCATCCTCCTGGTTGAGTTTCTCTGTTTTTTTCTCTCTGTTGTTTTATTCCTACGGGAAAAGTCGTTCAGACACAAACATAACGGCCGAGTTTAGACTCAGATCAACTTCAGCCGGCTTCAGAAAAACAGTAAACCATTTATTTTCCTCTCTGTGGGATCGAAGAAAATATCTGTTTGGATGAGACGGTAAAATGGTTTTAGTTAGTGACAATTAGCTGAAAACAGAAAGTATAAAACAGAAAATAAGTGATTGACAAAGTTTTCATGATGCCACCACCACCGTGCTTCACATCATGATGCTGCCACCACCGTGCTTCACATCATGATGCTGCCACCACCATGCTTCACATCATGATGCTGCCACCACCGTGCTTCACATCATGATGCTGCCACCACCGTGCTTCACATCATGATGCTGCCACCACCATGCTTCACATCATGATGCTGCCTCCACCGTGCTTCACGTCATGATGCTGCCACCGTGCTTCACATCATGATGCCACCACCATGCTACACATCATGATGCTGCCACCACCGTGCTTCACAACATGATGCTGCCACCACCGTGCTTCACATCATGATGCTGCCACCACCGTGCTTCACATCATGATGCTGCCACCACCGTGCTTCACATCATGATGCTGCCACCACCGTGCTTCACAACATGATGCTGCCACCACCGTGCTTCACATCATGATGCTGCCACCACCGTGCTTCACATCATGATGCTGCCACCACCGTGCTTCACATCATGATGCTGCCACCACCGTGCTTCACATCATGATGCTGCCACCACCGTGCTTCACATCATGATGCTGCCACCACCATGTTTCACATCATGATGCTACCACCACCACCATATTTCACATCATGATGCTGCCACCACCGTGCTTCACATCATGATGTTGCCACCACCATGCTACACATCATGATGCTGCCACCGCCATGCTACACATCATGATGCTCCCACCACCATGCTTCACATCATGATGCTGCCACCACCGTGCTTCACATCATGATGCTGCCACCACCGTGCTTCACATCATGATGCTGCCACCACCGTGCTTCACATCATGATGCTGCCACCACCATGCTTCACATCATGATGCCACCACGGTGCTTCACATAATGATGCTTCCACCACCATCAAGCTACACATCATGATGCTGCCACCACCATGCTTCACATCATGATGCTGCCACCACCATGCTTCATGTCATGATGCTGCCACCACCGTGCTTCACATCATGATGCTGCCACCACCATGCTTCATGTCATGATGCTGCCACCACCGTGCTTCACATCATGAAGCTGCCACCACCGTGCTTCATATTATGATGCTGCCACCACCATGCTTCATATTATGAAGCATGGTGGTGGCATCCCTGTCCACTCTGAACAACGGGACAGGTTTTGCATAATTTTGGACCATTTTTGGTCATTTTAGACCATTTCTGTCATTTTGGACAAATGTTTTGTCATTTTGGACACATTTTTCAGTCAACTGGGGCAAATGTTTGGTAAATTTAGACACGTTTTTGTCATTTTGGACTATTTTTCAGTCAATTTGGACCAATTGTTAGTTCATTTTGGACAATTTTTTCATCATTTTGGTAAAATAATGAATGATTTCTGGGTTTTTGTCATTTCCTGAAGGGTTGGGTGCATTTTGTGTAGGTTTAAGGTATTTTGGACAATTATTGGCTCATTTTGGACAGTTTCTGACATGTGTTTTATAATTGTGGACACATCTTTAGTCATGTTGGACCAATTTTTAGGTCGTTTTGAGTAGTTTTTAATTCATCTAAAACGCTGGACAGGTGATCTTTGAACTTTTTTTTGCAAATTATGACTGATTTACTGATTTGGGCAAGTTTGTCAGTTTGGTCTATTTCATAGTAATTGTCGAGCCTTCTTTAGATTTTAGAGAATTTTTTGTCATTTTGGAAATGTTCCAAGTCAACATGAACAAGTTTGAGACATTTTTAGTGATGTTGGACAATTGTGTTTCTGTTTTCTAAAAATTCACCACAGAAAATTTTAAAAAGTGCATTCTGGGTAAACTTTAAGGCTAATGTGTGATAGCTGGTTGATCAGAACACGTTACACTGTGAAAAATAGTTTTTAAATATTTTTAAGAGCAATCTTTTCACCAATTTAGCATTATTTTACTGTTTTTTAAATTATTATTACAGAATATACCCAGTAAAATAACAGAAAAAGTGTTCTTTTACATGTTAACTCGAGAAAAAATCAAAATCAACATTTTTACAAATACTGTTTTTTTTTTACAATGTGTGATTGTAAAATACCACTAAAATATCATTTTCATTATACACATATTTGCCGTTTTTGTCAGTTTTTTGTTTGTTTTTAAACCGTTATTGATAATTGCAGTACTCTGCAGTATTTTAACATATTTTTTCTGACACCCTTGCTGCCAGATCTGTCATTCTGGACACATTTTTGGTAATTTTGCTCAAGTTTTGCATAATGCTGAAAAGGCTTAAGGTATTTAGGAGAATTATTGGCTCCTTTTGGACAATTTCTGACATGTTTCATATAATTTTGGACAGATTTTCTGTCATTTTGGACCACTTTTGTTTATTTTGGTTAAATTTTTTTGGTCATTTTGGTTGAAATTTGAGTAATATTGAAAAGGTTTAAGGCATTTTCAACAATTATTGGCTCATTCTGGACAATTTCTGACATGTTTTCTGTAATTTTGGACAATTATTTTGGTCATTTTTGGCAGAGTTTTGGTCATTTTTGTAGAATAATGAGTGATTTGGGGGGAAATTTTGCCGTTACTGTCAGTTTTTTGTTTGTTTTTAAACAGTTTTTGATCATTTCAGTACTTTGACATATTTTTTCTAACACGCTTGCTGTCAGATCTGTCATTTTGGACAGATTTTCTGTCATTTTCTTGCGGTGTAAGACAAACAAAAGGTTTTATTTTTACCCGTATTGAGCACCAGAATCATCTTGTAGCCACGATTCATTCTGTGTGAAAACAGTTTTCTAATATTTTGACCCTTGCAAAATGTAAAATTGGAGTTTTTCTTTGCTCAAGGGAATAAAAAACATGATAATTCTGACTAATAGACCAATTTAATCGGTGTTTTCTGCCTGTTTCTCTGTGGTTCCTGGTGGAGCTGAGCTGTATTTTCTTCTCCAGGTTGTATTAGACGTTGTTTTGCTGCTTCCAGGCCGGTTAGCTCTGCCAGCTCCAGACTCCTGCTGGTGATGTTTGTAGCCTTCGGTCCGGTCAGAAATGACTGTGTCGTCCTCTAAAGGGTGAGGAGAATGTTGGCCCACAACACCCCCATCCCTCCATCCACACTCTGAATGCCTAAATGAACATTCGGCGTGCACACAGATGCATACGTGTAAACTCTTATGCACAGAAACAAGCTGCATGTATGTATGCATGATGTGATGCAGAGCAGCAGAGGTGGAAATGAATGCAGGAGGGTTTATACACATGGATGTAAATGAACACACACACACACACACACACACACACACACACACACACACACACACACACACACACCCCAGGACTGAAGAGACACACCTTCACACACACACACACACACACACACACACACACACACACACACACACACACACACACACTCACACACACTCTCAGGGCCCTGCTGCCTCGCCTGCTCGGCTGGCTGGATCTTTTGGTTGCCATGGTGCCAGTCAGCTGGAGGGAGTGTGAGTGGGCGTCGAGGATGAGGTCTGCTGCTGACTCCTGGCTGGGACACACACACACACACACACACACACACACACTTATACAAACACACACACATGAGTGCAACAAAACACACACACACAAAAGCACACACATGCAGAAATGCGACCGCACAAAACTCGCAGTAATGTATTCAGATATATGAGCAAACATGGATGTACAAGCATGCAGAAATGTTAACATGCGCACACACACACACACACAGGCACGCATGCAAAAACCCACAAACATGTTCAGGCTCAGCCAAGCAAACAGACCTACAAAGTCATAAGTGAATGCAGATGCACACATGGAGGAATAAACATAAAGACGTTCGCTGATCGCAGTCACTCTGTAGTTACTATACAAAGTATTTACTGACTTCAGAAGTTTATTTCCATTTATTGCTGCTAAACATTGAATCCTGGTCTACTTAATTTGCTTTTCCTGGCAAAAAATTACAAACGTAAACACAGCCGTGCCAAAGTGACGTTCTTTTTGTTTGGAAATAAAAACTGAGCCTTTTTTACTTCACATCATCACAAACACACCATACACACTGTGAAGCACGGTGGTGGCATCATCATGATGTGTAGCATGGTGGTGGCTGCATCATGATGTGAAGCATGGTGGTGGCAGCATCATGATGTAAAACATGGTGGTGGCAGCATCATGATGTAAAGCACGGTGGTGGCATCATCATGATGTGTAGCATGGTGGTGGCAGCATCATGATGTAAAGCACGGTGGTGGCATCATCATGATGTGTAGCACGGTGGTGGCAGCATCATGATGTGAAGCATGGTGGTGGCAGCATCATGATGTGAAGCATGGTGGTGGCAGCATCATGATGTGAAGCATGGTGGTGGCAACATTATGATGTGAAGCACGGTGGTGGCAGCATCATGACATGAAGCATGGTGGTGGCAGCATCATGATGTGAAGCACGGTGGTGGCAGCATCATGTTGTGAAGCACGGTGGTGGCAGCATCATGATATGAAGCACGGTGGTGGCAGCATCATGACGTGAAGCATGGTGGTGGCAGCATCATGTTGTGAAGCATGGTGGTGGCAGCATCATGATATGAAGCATGGTGGTGGCAGCATCATGACGTGAAGCACGGTGGTGGCAGCATCATGATGTGTAGCACGGTGGTGGCAGCATCATGATGTGAAGCACGGTGGTGGCAGCATCATGATGTGAAGCACGGTGGTGGCAGCATCATG
>NW_026559423.1:0-23795 GCF_022539595.1 Amphiprion ocellaris | reverse complement strand
AGCACATCGAAAGTATTAAAAAATAGAGTATCTACAGTGTGATGTGTGCAGGTTTGTGTATTATGGATGTATGCGTACAGACAGCAAATGAAATGTTTGAGGTCAGACAGGTGCACAGGTTCAAATGAGCACAGCGCTGTATGAAACCTCAGAATTCAAGTTCAGAAGCGGTGTGTGATGAATTGCAAGAACGCATCTTACTGTATTCATAAAGTTAACATTGCAAAGTGTCAACTGCTGTTGGAATATAAACGTAAATTATAATTTCCTACCATCCTGGTGACTCATAAGGATCCACTCAAAAAATGTTGTTTCAAATGGATCCTTAAATAGATTCTAAAACTTGCTATCTTTGTGTTTTAGTTAAATAAATGTCTGCAAAGTCACTATGAAATGTCACCAGATGTTCTGGTGATATTTCATAGTGACTTTGGGGTAACATAATGATTGATTAAATTCTAAGAAAGTCCTTGGTCAACTACCCGCTAAATAATGACTTCACACAGAAATCTGTTTGGAATTCTGTGAAGTGAGGTTCTAAAAACTAACTGGAGACCTGCTACTTGAAGAGTCACCTGTAGAAATCTATGGGAGTAGTCAGAGATGTCAGCTGTATTACACACATTCCACTCCTTCTGTAAAAGTCAGTTATCTACTTTAGAACACAGAACTGGGAGATAATACACCAGTTGTAATGTAACGCTGGCCTACATGATATCATGAAAGCGTCTGCATGTGTAGTGAAGTATAACCTCTGGGGAAAACCTTATTTTGGAACAAAGTCACCAAGCTTTCCAAGTGTTTTTTTTTTTTTTTTTTTTTAATTTAATCAGATTAGACTGGTGAGTCTATATATGCAGTTTTTATGCCCAGTGACCATTAAAATTACAGAAATGAGGTAACATCAGAGGCATAGTATGGCTGCCAAGTAGCGTGACTTCTCCATAGGGACTTACCACTCATCGCAAGTAGTGCTGCCAAGGAGAACGAAACATCTTAAAGACTGTCTTTTCAGTGTCTAAAATTGTGTAACTTTGCCTGTTTGTAGCCTCTGTTTGATCATTTAGGCTATACCTCAGAAAAATCACTTTGTCATTCTGTTTCTATAAATTCCTTTTTTTTGTTTTGTTTTTTTATCAGCTGGGTTGCTTGTTGACCACATTGTAAAACTTTTTTGCTAAGTGCTATGAGAATATCAAGTTTAGACGGCTTATGAGCATGGGACTCGTTTGACATTGTTTAAAATGGCACATTATGAATTTGTCAAAACGGCACCAACAATGAAGAAGAATTCTGTGTTGTACACACAACAGCTTCTTCGTGTGTTTTAGAGCTAACTTATTATTGAAAAACTCAAATGTCAGTGTGAATCCTGGTGCTGCTGTTGGTAGAAAAGAAAAATTGTGGATGAAAAACTGAAAAGTCGATATCTGCTGCAGGAGTCCTGTGGAAGGTGTAAGATAAAAAACTTCTGAAGTGAGGTCTCAACTTTAAATTCTTTAAAGCTGTTTTCATTAGAACCAGACAGACTGCTACATCTGTGACACAAACAGTAATACATATATGGATGTCCGCATCAAGTAAGCGTCAGAAAAGACTTCAATTTTGGCAAAATTGTCTGAGTAGAGAAATGAAATGAGAGCCTGGCAGCTTTTCAACTTAAAGCGTAGAAGCAGAGAGACCAACAAAGGCTTCACAGCTTAGCGATGCGTAGAAGCATCTCTGAAGCCCCCTGAGATCTCCTGTTTTCAAAGAATCCTGTGGTCTCGTTCCGTCGTGCTCCACTCTTCGACCCCCGTAGAGCTGTCAGGTGCCCACATCCTCTCACTTTGAGACCCCCGCAGGACCGCTCTGTACCCGAACCTCTTAAAAACACAACACAATCCACAGACAGCATGTAGACAATTTAAAGGATCCGCAGTTTTATTGAGGGATTCTAAGTTTTGGGAATAATCAAACATTTGAACAGTTATTCCTTGTGGATTTTTTAGAGTGGTAATCCCAGAATAATAAGAAATGCCATTAAATGGGACATTTAAAGTGGGAAAACATATTTTAAATTAAAGCTGCAAGCAGCGTTGGACGGGTCCTCGCATCCGTGCTGGTCGGCGAATCCACGCACGTCCACCAGGTGGCGCTGCGACCGAGAGTTTATGTCGGCCTATGGATGTGATCAGGACTGGACTCTGATCACACATGTAAAGTTTGAGGCAGATTGGAGCAAGTTTAGGGCAGTTACACAGCAGTTGATGTTTCATGGCGAAGCATCAGAATTCACGAGGCCGCCATGGCCACGCCCTCAGACTTAAGGTGAGCATTTTGATAACTTTTGATCACCCATGTCTGGAGTACATGCTGGCCAAATTTCAGCTCTCTCGGTGTTACCCTGTTTGAGTTTATAGCTTTTGAAAATGCACAAAAATGACCCAAAATCATCAAAACATATGACATATAATTCAAAATGGCCGACTTCCTGTTGGGTTTTGGGCATGGGTGTCAATTACATTTTTGTGTGTCTTGACGAGTTACATATGCCTACCAAGTTTCATAATTCTAGCTGAAACGTACTGGCCGTAGTAACTGTTTGAAATTTTCCAGGTGGCGCTATGGAGCCATTTTGCCACACACATGTGCAGTTTCCCCAAAATATCAAATGGGTTGCCCGTCCAGATATGTGTGGTAATTTTGGCGAGCATTTGAGCATTTTTAACCTGTCAAAAAGTACTTTGTTTATTACGGCAACGATGCGTTGCCACGGCAACAGTGTTTTATGAATCGTCAAAATCTTCACACTGTGGCATCGTCTAGGCATAACCAGTCAGCTGACCAATTTTCAAGATGATATGACAAAGTTTCTGGCAATGGTAGGTGCAAATGTAATGACAATTACTTCCTGTTGCCAATAGGTGGCGCTATGAGTATTTCTAAATTTATCAGTGTGGATGTGTTCAGACCCGGACTGGTGTCCACCATATCAAGTTTGGTCCAGATTGGACCCTGTCCAGCTGAGATATTAATACTTCAATTTTCATGGCGAGAAATCAAAATTCGCCACGCCGCCACAGACACGCCCTTTGGTGACGAGCCACCATTTTTTCTGGGAATCATCATCAATGTGTTCTGGCTTATGTCACCAAATTTGAGGTGAATCTGATCAACCTGCTAAGAATAGTACCTCAAAATGTAAAAAATGTCAATTTCCTGCTACCACAAGGTGGCGCTATGACTGTCAATGTATATGACTACATGGATGTCGTCAGAGGTGGACACTGATGACATGTAAAATTTCAGGCAGATTGGACCATGTACAGCTGAGTTAGACACCACTTCCTGTTTCATGGCGAAGGGATCCATTTGTTTGGGAGTCGCCATGGCCACGCCCTTCGAAATGAGATGAATATTTTGATAACTTTTCATCAGGTCGCGTGTTTGCATATATTGGCTAAATTTGACATCTCTCAGACTTATCCCCGATGAGTTATTAATTTTGAAAAATTTACAGCTAATTCAAGATGGCCGACTTCCTGTTGGGGTTAGGGCGTGGTCATGATTGACTTTTTTGGGTTTCCTGATGTGCTGAATATGCATACAAAATTTTGTAGCTGTACATGAAACATCGTGCAAGTTGGCCTAATGACCAATTTTTCAATTTTCCAGGGGGCGCTATGGAGCCATTTTGCCACACACATACGCAACTCCCATAAAATATCAAATTTTTCGCGAGGCCTGATGAGCATGCCAAGTTTGACGCGTTTTGGGGTATGATAAGGCCGCCAAAAAGGCAATTCAAAAGTCCGGAAAAGAATAATAATAATAATAATAATAATAATAATAATTAAAGCTGCAAGCAGCGTTGGACGGGTCCTCGCATCCGAGTGGCCCGGCTTGCCCGCGCATATCCACCAGGAGGCGCTGTAACTGAGAGAGTAAAGTTTCAGGCAGATTGGACCATGTAGAGGCTACTTCCACAGCACTTCCTGTTTCATGGCGAGAAATCCAAAATGGCTGCCAGGTGGTGCACAGATATGATTAGGGCCGGACTCTGATCATACATGTAAAATTTCAGGCAGATTGGAGCTTGCGCTCTTTGCGCTCTTTGCGCTCTTTGCGCTCTTTGCGCTCTTTGCGCTCTTTGCAGCAACTTCCTGGTTTTACAGGAACCACCCTTCAACTCCAATCCACTGACACTCCACACCACAGACCACAACCTTTCCACTCCACTATCATCCTCCACAAGGTTCCCAGTGGGGATTCGAACCGTGACCCTCCACATGACAGACACACAACCTATGTGTGAGCTATCTTTCACACAAGCTCCTTCGTGGACTTTGTTGTAATGATGGTTGAAAGAGGTTGTCATACAGCCAAAGTATGTATATATTGTAAATAAAGCTGCTGTAACTATGTAAATTTCCCCTGGAGTGGGGAGAAATAAAGAACTTTATCTTATCTTTATCTTATCTTAAAAAGTGTCAAAAGAGCCCTGGGCTGGATTCGAACCAAAAACCTCCTGGATGAGAGGCAGATAACTTACCACTGCACTATCCTTCCTACTAGGTGTAACTGTTAGTTTTCATAAATGATGGTACACAAAACTATTAAGGAGGTGAAGATAATAAAGGTACTAAGGTGGATTTCAACCGGGGACCTTCAACATGCCAGGCAAAAAACTTACCTCTACACCACCTGTCCTACAAGATGCTGCTCTAACTTTGCTTAAATGATGCTAGCAATTAGTACTGGAGCATCCAAAGGACACATAAAAAGTGTGAGTGGGGATTTGGACCATGGACCTTCAACATGTGAGGCACAGAACTTACCTCTGCACCACATTTCCTACAAGGTGTTGTTGTAAATTGGCTTAAATGATGGCATCAATCAGTACTGGAGCAATCAAAGGACAAATAAAAGGTGTGAGTGGAGATTTGAATCATGTGAGGTACAGAACTTACATTGCAGGTTTGTTTCTGAGACTGAATACACCCAATCTCATCTGATCTGCAAAGCTAAGCAGGGTTGGGCCTGGTTAGTATTTGGATGGGAGACTACCTGGGAATACCAGCTGCTGTAAGCTTTTTACTTCTCCTCACAACCTGAACAAGACACTGCTGGTCATTCACTAGAGACAGCTATCAACTAAAACCTCTTGGTTTCTTTATTATACACTCTATGAGGTAGATAAGCTGCAGCTCATGCTGATTTATTGCTGGTTCTGGTTGGAGCCAAAGAACAAAGGCGTCACCTGTTGGAGCAGCTGATGTCCTGCAGCCTCTTCACCACAGAAAGCCTCTGACAGCTTCAATTCTTTACACTCTGACTGCAAGACACCAATCACATAGGAACATATACATGTGTGGAACAAAGAGCTGAACTGACACTCAACATGTGTTTGACCATTTATTGATAAAGACATTCAAACATGTCTAGAGATAGAACACCAACGCACGGTGTAAGAAAGGTCAGAACAGACTTCACCTGCTCAGGAAACTGAGGTCCTTCGGGGTGCAGGGAGCAATTCTGAGGACCTTTTATGGTTGTGTGGTGGTATCAGCCATCCTGTACGGAGTGGTCTGCTGGAGCAGCAGCATCACGGCTGCAGACAGGAAGAGACTAAAGAAACTGGTTAAGAAAGCAAGCTCTGTCCTGGGCTGGTGTTAGACAGGAGGATGATGACAAAGCTGTTGTCTATCATGGAGGACATCTCCCACCCCCTGCAGGAAACAGGACCATCACCGGCAGCTCCTTCAGGGACAGACTGCTTCACCCACAATGTTTGAAGGAAGTCCTTCCTTCCTGCAGCAGTCAGACTGTGTTCAATCAAACCTGCTCCCAGTAGTTCAGATCACCCATGAAGTAACTGCAATAAAATGTAAATAAGTCAATATGTGCAATTTCACAAGGTTTTTTTTTTTACAAGCATTTCTATTTCTTCTCTAAGGAGAAAGCATCTATTTATATCTGTGCACTGAGTGCTGCTTTTCTTTTTACTTTTTTTCCTATCTGCTACTGCCACACTGAAAATTTCCCCACTGCAGAATCTACCTATCCATCCATCTATCTATGGTCCATCTACCTCCCTACCTATCTATCCATCCATCCATCCATCCATCCATCCATCCATCTCTCTCACAGGTGTGGGGGTTGATTCACCTGTTCTCAATCACCTTAATCCACAAAGGCCCGGTTCTTCATTCTTCCGCTCTCTGCCAGACCAGAGACTTTGAAACCAGAACCTTTCTCCTACAATTAGTCTGGTTTCCCCTTTTTGTTTTCACCTTGGTTCAGTTATCCTTTCTGTGTTGGTTTTAGTTTCATTCGTTAAATAAAGTCCTTGTAATCTTTGACCTGTGTCTGCAGATGTCCTGTGACACCAATGATCCCATCTGATATTTAGCATGTTTTCAATTATTGGTCCCATTTCTTAAAAAAAAAAAAAAAAAAAAAAAAAAGCCCCCTGAAATCTGATCAGATAAATGAATGTGAAACTACTTTGGGTCTGCTGCAGCTGCCTCCCTCTGATCTTGTTCCTGCCCACAGCACAATCTGATCAGTGAAACACTGAAGGACAACTTCAGCATGTAAAACATAAATAAGCAAAGGCTGCAACTCGTGATTATTTTAATTTTAACTTAACTTTATGTGCTGTTCAAAAACTTTATTTTTTCTGCAAATGTGTAGTGATTCCAAATCTTGGTTATTGATCTCCTTGATTACAAAAAAAATCTGTATCGACCCGGAAAAAAAACAAACATGTCAGGCACCCTATGATGTTAACTGTTTGCCTGAATGTTTTTGTTTAAAATCCTCAGTAATAACCTTTGACTGGTTGCTCTTAACCCTGTAAAACTCACTGCTGCAAAAATACAACATCAGCTTATTTTTTAATTACTATTTTCTATTATATATATCTGAAATAAACCCTAATCTGGGGTCTGACAGCAGCGTGAGGCCAAAGAAGCTGCCATCAGCTGCTGCACTTCTGTCCGTCCAGCAGATGGAGCCATGGAGCTGCAGTGAAGTGAAGAGCAGCACAAGGCAACCACCACTTCCATCCACTGACGCATTCAATTTGACTGACGCTAATGTTTTATTGACTTCCAACCACTAAACCAATAAAAGCTGCAAGCAGCGTTGGACGAGTCCTCGCATCCGAGCGGCCCGACTGGCCCACGCATATCCACCAGGAGGCGCTGCAACTGAGAGAGTAAAGTTTCAGGCAGATTGGAGCATGTACAGGCTACTTACACAGCACTTCCTGTTTCATGGCGAGAAATCCAAAATGGCCGCCAAGTGGTGCAAAGATGTGATTAGGGCCGGACTCTGATCATACATGTAAAATTTCAGGCAGATTGGAGCATGTACAGGCTGGTTACACAGCACTTCCTGTTTCATGGCGAGAAATCCAAAATGGCCGCCAAGTGGCACAAAGATGTGATTAGGGCTGGACTCTGATCATACATGTAAAATTTCAGACAAATTGGAGCATGTACAGGCTAGTAAGACAGCACTTCCTGTTTAATGGCGAGGAATCCAAAATGGCCACCAAGTGCCACAAAGATATGATTAGGGCCGGACTCTGATCATACATGTAAAATTTCAGACAAATTGGAGCATGTACAGGCTAGTAAGACAGCACTTCCTGTTTAATGGCGAGAAATTCAAAATGGCCGCCAGGTGGTGCTATGACAGTGAGGCTATATCGACCTATGGATGTGATTAGGGCTGGACTCTGATCACACATGTAAAGTTTGAGGCAGATTGATGCATGTCCAGGCTAGTTAGACAGCACTTCCTGTTTCATGGCGAGACATCCAAAATGGCCGCATTCTGCTGGTCACCATGGCCACACCGTCAGACTGTTGCAGAGTATTTTGATAACCTTTGATCAACCATGACTGGTGTCCATCCTGACCAAATTTGAGCTCTCTCGTGGTTACGGTGTTTGAGTTAATAGCTTTTTAAAATGTCCAAAAATGACAAAATGTCCAAAATATGAATCATATTTCAAAATGGCCGCATTCCGTGGCTCGCCATTTCCACGCCTTCAGACTTTTGCGGAGCGTTTTGATAACTTTTGATCACCCGTGATTGGAGTACATCCTGGCCAAATTTCAGCTCTCTTGGAGTTACGCTGTTTGAGTTTATAGATTTTAAAAAATGTCCAAAAATGACACAAAATTGTCCAAAACATGACTCATAATTCAAAATGGCCGACTTCCTGTTGCATTATGGGTAATGATGCAAGAGGCTTTTTTGTGCGTCTTGATGAGTTACATATGTGTACCGAATTTCAGAAGTCTAGGTCAAACACTGTCCGGGGGCTGAATTTTCTTAATTTTCTAGGGGGCGCTATAGAGCCATTTTGGCACGCACGCGTGCCATTCCCCGAAAATATCAAATTTTTCGCTGGTCCTGATGTGTGTGGCGATTTTCATGCGTTTTCGTGAATGTTTAGGGCGTCAAAAAGGCCGATTTGGAGGCGGACAAAGAAAGTATAATAATAATAATAATTCCTATGGTTTCAATAGGTTCCTCGCACCACTTCGTGGTGCTCGGACCCTAATAATAATTCCTATGGTTTCAATAGGTTCCTCGCACCACTTCGTGGTGCTCGGACCCTAATAATAATAATAAATAATTCCTTGCATTCCAATAGGGTCTTCGCACCATTCGGTGCTCGGACCCTAATAATTCCTTGCATTCCAATAGGGTCTTCGCACCATTCGGTGCTCGGACCCTAATTAGGTACGCAGTGTACCTCTGTATGCCATTGCCAGGTATGATTAGCAATACCAATGGTTCGGTCTTTGAATGCCTCAATCTAAAACACCTTGTTGTAAAATTTTGTATTAAAATGTTGATTTATTCATTAGTGGACTGTATAATTAGTTAATTGTCAGTCATCAAGGACAGATAAACATTCAGTGTTTACGGGTTTGGAAATGTGCAGATTTGCTGTTTGGTTTTATCATAAAAAGCACCATTGAATATAATATTCATCACTTTAATATATAGATCAACTGGTCAATACACAGGTTAGACATTATTGAAAATAACTGGTGGTAATAACCATAATTGATTCTTTCCAAAGTGA
Source organism: Amphiprion ocellaris (assembly GCF_022539595.1). Lineage (NCBI taxonomy): Eukaryota > Metazoa > Chordata > Actinopteri > Pomacentridae > Amphiprion > Amphiprion ocellaris. Next base: position 14,701 of record NW_026559423.1, on the reverse strand, counting down.
AGTCTTCTGTCGTGTGTTCATGCAATGTGTTTATAACTGCAGGATAAAATTTCACTTACATATCCGTCAGTCTGTTGCCCTTATTTTTCTCATCAGACAGAATGAAGACAGTTTGCTCCTTTTTCCAGCTAAGAGATCCTCAGTTGTGAATTTTATGTGTTTTTCTGAAATTTGAAAGTATGTTTTCCACTTGACCTTAAATAATTTTTATAATTTAAGTGTTCAAAAGACATGAAATGATCTGTGGAATGGGCGAAATTGAGAAAAAAAATAAATTCACTATTAAACTATTATTTTGCTTTATGAAAGCTTTTAAAAGGCTGATAAATGAGAATATTTGGAATTGACTGTTTTGTTTTGCAAAACTGCATGCACAAGCTACTTTACTTTCTCAGCATTTGCTTCTGTACTCTTCAAACAGCACTTTAAGGGTTTAAGCTCTGTATATTCCCTTTCTGTGCTCTGCAGTGAGACATGAAGCTGCATATGTGTGACTCTGCTGAGCTCTAGGTCATGCACCTGGGCAGAGACCACAGCACTGCAAACTGCTGCTCTGGGAACATACCACTGTTTTATTCTTTGATATCTGCTATCATGTCAGGTGTCATGAAACACTACCATATTTTTAGTGATTGGAATGTAAGTTAAGACACTTCATACCTGTATGTTGAGCTGGGTCCTCCTTTAAAAGTCTGTATCTCACAGTTGTTGCTTATCAGACGCATTTTACATGTTGAGAAACTCAATGTGGTGGTGAGGAATGTTTTTATGCTGCGCTCTTTCTTTTGGTAGTGTGTTTTGAATGGGTGATAACTTGTGCTTGTATTTTTCAGCAGTGTGTGTGTGTGTGTGTGTGTGTGTGTGTGTGTGTGTGTGTGTCATGGCTGGTGTGAGGCCCCATCCGATAGGCCCTGTGTGTGTCGTATTGGGGTGTTACCTTGACGACTCAGGACCCTGTCAGTGCAGTTCCTCCCATCAGTTAGCAGGAAAAGAAAGTATCAGCAGCTGCCACTCCAGACACACACACGTACACACAGTGGCAAGCCGACAAAATGATCCTGCTGCCGCTGGCATGGGCGCTGTTGACAGCACCACTCTGGAAATCTGGTAAGACCATGAAGTTTCTCTATTATTTAGTGACTTTCTCTCGCGTTCTCGACATCATAAGTCAGTCAGGCCTGTAGCGAAGGTTGCGTCGTTGTCTAGTCAAACTGATGCCTGTCTGATGTTTTAGTGAAATCATGACTATATTCACCAAACGTAGTCCAACACATAGTTTGTAATAAGATGTGAAATGTGTTTTTAAGAGGCCTACATAGACAGTTTAAACACTGCAATGCAGTAGGCTTTGGTTTGTTTGTTTAAACTTGATTGTGTTATCTTAGATTTGTGCATTAATACTCATATATTCTTGTTTCGTTAATATTATTTGTACAATCAGCCATTAATTTGTAATAATAAATTATGAAGGTAATAACACACAACCTGTTTATGCTCTGCTGTAGATTTTCGTCATCGTCAAATATTGTTCTATCAAGGCGTCAGAATGAATTTTATTTGTACTGTGTAGCACAAATCAGTGGACGTAGATTAAATCAAGTTGGCACATTTGTGAATGTCACGCAGTTTGTGCACTTCATACATTTGGCAAGAACAACAAGTTATCATCTAGTAAACTTAAATACTACAGAGCCTTTAACTTTCACACAGACAGCCTTTGAATTGACGCTTATCTTTAGAGATTTCATAATACCAGTGATTGCAGCAGGTGTATAATGACTGCATACCTGACTTAGAAACACACTAAATAAGCACCGGAGCTGATTCTAAAATAAGATTAAACAGCTCCTTCAATGAAGGCATCTCTTAAACATTACATCAGTACTAAATACCATTCTCTCTTAACAGCGATGTCTAAATGTCGCTTTCACAGCGTTTTAATATGTACAAGAGATTTCCACACACTTCACTTCTACTTTTTTGACACTTTTGTCAATAGTAAACTTTCCATATAGTCAGTTGCATTTGTTTTCTCTTCTGCTTTGCTTGAAGCACAATAAGTTGTATGTGCTTTTACATTACAAATAGCGTTTGGTTAAATCAGAGAGACAGCACATTGTTTCCTCAGACATTTATAAACACCAAATCATGAGCAAGTCGGCTTGAAATATAAGACTTCGCAACTCTTTTGAGAAACTACATGATTTTTGGAAGTTTGACTGGTTTTGGTGCTCCAACGGCCAACCACATGTGACCCTAGACTCCTGTACTGGACTGTAGAATGTAGGATTCAATGATCCAAAGGATTCACTTTAATATGCAGCATAAAAAACACTTATCAATGCTAAATACCAGTCTCCCGTAACTGCGATGTCAAAATGTCGCCTTCTCAGTGTTCGACTATATGCAAGGGATTTCCACACGCTTCTTTTCTACTTTTTGACACTTTTGTCAATAGTTGTGTTTCCATATAGTAAATTGCGTTAGTTTTTTCTTCCGCTTCGCCTAAAGCAAATTACTTGCATGTGCTTTTACATTGCAATTAGTTTTTGTCTAGTTAAACCGGAGAGACAGCACATTGTTTCCTCAGACATTTATAAACACCAATTAATTAATAAGTTGGCCTGAAATATTAAAATAATGGTCAAAAACAGTTTCGATTAACTACATGATTCTTTGAAGTTTGACTTGTTTGGTCGCTCCAACGGTCGACCACATGTGACCCTGACTTCTACACTGGACTGTAGAAGTCGGACAATGTAGGATTCAGTTATCCAAAGGATTCACTGGGTTTCTTGTCATATGCAGCATAAAAACAGTTATCAGTGCAATTTAATTCTTAGCTCACCGTGTCTCTACCTGAATGACAAGTTTGTCTGATGACATCTCAAAAAATCCCTGTTTCCACTCTTAGGTTCGAGCCAGACCCTGCTAGAAGATCCCGTCACCGAGCGTTATCCGGAGATCCACAGTAATGAGACTATTGACTGTGACTGTGTTCACTCCCACTGTGACTTTGTCTACTGGTTCTACAGCAATCTCAACACTGGCAAAGTACAGTTCCTTGGCAAATGCAACAACGCTGACCGAGATACGTATGGGTCTGATGTGAAAAAGGGTCATTTTAAAATCCAGAAAAGAGGCGGTATGTCATTTGTGCTGCGGATCATTGATGTGACAGAAGCAGATGCAGGGATTTATTCTTGTGTCCTAAAGGACAAGAGCCAAAATGAATTGTGGAAGCCGGGAGTTTTTCTTCGGCCAGGAGGTTTGTATGCTGAAATCTTACATATTTCATTCATAGCAGTTAAATGTCAAGTGTTAACTGACAGTCATGTGGGAGAGTTTTCAATACATTTGTCTGTTTCAGGTGGCAGGTGAGGGAGTAATTAATTTAAGGGGCTTCCATTGAACTTTGGTGTATTATGACATCTAAAAAATTACAAAAACTATTTTCTACCAAGAAGAAACGGACTTAAAAAACATGCACACTGCTGCGTCTCACGCAACTGCACACTACATGTATCGAAAACTTTCTCACATTTGCCTCTTTTTTCTTTCCTACAGTGTAACGTTAATCATACTAATCATTAACAATCTTAGAAATTTAAAAAATACATAGTTTAAAATGGACTTCTCTAGAGTTCTGAAGTTCTGACTGAAACCTTTGCTGTCAAGCCTCCTATAGTTTGTCTCACTTACTTGGGTGTGCCGGTCTGAAACATGTAACGTTAGTCGACAGTTCAGACAACCTGTGTAGCACTTTAACACAGCGACTGCTGTTGTTGCTTTTGTTGAGGGATTTATTTATTTTAAGAGGTATGCATAAGAAATTATATAGTTTCAGTGTTACTGTGTGACTGGTGCTGTCAGTCTCTATACTTGAAAATGTCATAAAAATTATTTTTAATAGAAAAATAGGAGCAAAAAGTCCTCAAATCGCTGATAAATAGAACATCACAGCTGTCCAGATAGAGTTCGTTAATCAATATGTGCTAATAAAGAAGAAGAAGAATTGCCCGTCGGCCTAATAGAGTCTTATGCTGACCAACAGCGTACATCATGTAGCTGTAGAAAAAAATCTATGCAGAATCATTTCTTGTCATGTATATCAATTTGATATTAGCAATAGGATGAAGACTGCTGCCTTGCCTCTTAAAAAATTCTTTGCATTTTGTTTAAGTGCTGTTTGTCACTCATCTTTATGATCCATTGGTCTTTATTTGACAGTGACACCTCCAACGCCACCTCCCAAGATAAAACCCAAACCCAGACCATCATTCTGTCGCTGCCCAGCAAAAAATCCTCCAGGTAAGTTAACAGTTTTTCATTTAGGGAATAAGAGCGTATGCACTGGTCTACAGCGGAGGATAATTTGCGTTTTTGATGTAGTGCCGCTTCCATGTTTCAGTTTGCATGTGTTTTCCACATTTGCAGTGCTGTTAATGCAGTAACAGGTTGTGCTAAAAGAAGAAATAATTTAATGATCAATTATATTGCATAAATACTCTTAAATTAAACTATATTTGACCAAACATTTTTGTTAACTCCAGATGGCTGCGGCTCCATGATTCTGTGGCCGTTGGTTGGACTTGTTGCGAGTTTGGCTTTAGCTCTCATCTGCACACTTTACTACTTCAGCCGTGAGTTCCCTTCTAATTTAATGCACTAAATAAAATAAAGTCAGGTAGGAAAAGTACACTGGTTGCAGAGGTTTGTACCCAGGAATACAGCAAGTTATGTCATCAACGTTTCTGAAAGTGTATCAGTTCTGAAATTTAAATGTTTGAGTTAAAATTTTAAACTCTTTCTTGCTTATAGGGCTACCCAAAAAATGTCGCCACAACTTTGTGAAGTAAGTGGATTCAAACAGATGGTCAAATTAGTTGCTACTTTTGTGGTTTTTTTGCTATTTTTCCTTGATAACCACATAAAAATCTTAATTCTTCACATTCCTTGGACTGACGAGAATTTCTATCTTTTGTTTTTCTCCATTAAGGAAGCGCCAGATGACCTAAAGCACTGCATTTGCATCTTTTCTCCATCTCAAGGCATGTACTGCATGTGTTTAATATGATGTATGACTATTAAAGTTTATTTAAGTTCATGAAAATTGCTCCTGTGATTGCAGCGGCTGAAGTGCATCACTCAAGTTGTCCATCCAGTGGAGTATAAAGGACGAGATTCACCCTGAAGAGTCACTCTGCTAACAAATTTCATGTTTATTTACGATGAAATGTGCCTTCAGCAAGAAAAGAGTTTTATAAGAGCAGCAGCCATGTAAGATACTGTGATATTTGTTGTATATTTTAGAAGACGGAGCTCCACAAAGTTCAGCCCCTACTGTAACTTTTTGTCTATAATGTGTGTCACGAATCACTATTCATTTTTATCAAAAGGATTTTTCTCATCATTATTAAATCAGGACAAAACAGGGTGCTTTTTCTTCAAGCCCAAGTCTTTTTCAGATACGTTGCGTAGCCTGATCATTTTATTTACATACCAACATCACAAAACTGCTGGATATACATACAGTATTTGCTCATTTTCTGCATTTTTTTCTTCTCTTTTCTGTATTTATTTGTGTTTTTGTCTTTGACAGTATGGTGGTATGTTCACACATCTATCTCAAAGTAAGAAGTTCTGTCATTTACATTTTTCTGTAAGTGTTTAATCAATAAAAACTATATTTCCAATCAGTTGTTACAGATGGTCAAATCTGTCCGTCCTATAGGCATCATTGAGAGTTATAAATATTCACGGACACGTTTGCAGTAGCACAAGTATTATAGGTATAATTTAGAGACCCAACGCTGTGCTTGTTTCCAGTGACGGTAATGACTTGTTCTAGCAACCTGTTTCCAAGGCTTGAATAAATGTGTCATTACAAGATAAAAACATACTTTGATTTACTCTAGATAAACTTTTCTAAGTCGTAAACATTTTAATGGGTTGGCTGGCATAATAACATTGATAACTGCATCAGCTTAATGAGTGAAATTTCAACTCAAATTTCTGCATTAGTTGAGTTAAAAGTAAATTGAAGCTGAAGTAACTCAATGAAATTGGCTTGATGAGTAAATTTTTTGAGGGGTTCCCTCCCCTACCCAGATTAACTTTTATTTTAATTTTCCCAACTGTATTAATGATGATAAGTAAGTACATAACACATAGTCCTTTTGAAATACCAGCTGGAACAACTTCATTTTATTGAGTGTACAGGGTGGCAGTCATTTAATAACAGGTAACTAACAATACTTTTGACTGATGAGGAGCTTAATGTAGGTTGTTGGTTCAACATAATTTCATCAGAAGTTGTCATAAGTCCAAAATAATGGTGCAAACGGTTGCATTCACATTTTTTAAAGTGTGGTTGAGAAACATCGATGATTTCTGTGCATGTGTATGGAGAGGAGAAAGAGGTTTGGAAGTGGGTGTTGAACTTCCATTGTCAATATTGCGTTTGGCGGAAGTTGAGTAGGTGAGTAACAGGGTTTTGTTTCTTCTTTTACGTTTGATGTGTAAACTTGCATCACATTCAGTTTCTGTTCAACAGCCTCCAGTTCGTGCCAAAACGCTTTTCTGACATAATCTTAATTTAAAGGCTCCAAAGTCATTTTATTTAATAATTTGTGTGGGTTTCTTGCTGTCTCATTGTCGCACGCACACATTCATACAAGCAAACACACATTCACACCTGTGTGACTGGTGAGCGCAAACACACCACTGAGTTCGTGGTTGTTCGGGTCTCAGGGGAAGCGAGTGCATCTCTTTCCTGTGTGCTGGAGCGAGGAGAGATGGAGCCATGTTCACTGAGATGCTATCTCTTCGCTCAGCTTTGAGCTCTTCATCTAGTCTCTGAAACAAAAAGACCACAAAAAATACCACAGACTCAACCGCAAGCACTGACAGAGAGACACCGAGAGGCAGCAAGACAAAGAAAGGCAGAAAGAGTCGCTGTTTTGAAATAGAGTCAATTAAAACAAAGAAAACTTAAAGGTTCTGGTTGCAGTAGGGTTTTATTGGGGGTAAAACAGAAAAGTACAATTCATTGACAAAATGCATTTAAACAGCACATATGATTATAAACTATGTCTAAATGTGTGTTGGTGTTTGTGTAGATGTGGCATGAGTTTGGTTATAATCTGAAAATCCTAAATGACTATCATAGTAAATTATAAGGGCAATAGAGGAACACACTGGGTGATTTCCTGTTAACAGAGGTAAAGTTGGTTACATGATTCAAGAAAATAAAACCGAATGCTGTATCAGTGCTTTACAAAATTGTTGCCGATTTGTTGTACCACATATACTGTCAAAACAAAGTAAATATTTACATTCAAAAACATTTCTGTAGTCGAAAAGTGGGAAAGATTACTGAAACACATCTCAATATAAGAGCACAGTTCAACTGCACCACGAAAGGCAGCCTTCAAAACGACAATACAGTTCAATAAACACATCAGACAGTTCCAGGGAAAGTGAAGATAAATGAATATAGATTTTATTGCTGGGCAGGTGTATACGCTTCAGTGAGCAATATGTACCAAATGAATAACCTGTACAGTATATTAGCATTCTGTGTAGATGTTTTAGAAATGGCTTTTATTACATTCATCAGTTCCAGGAAATGAATAAATGCAGACGGCAGCAGTAAATTCATGTGTGTCTATTACAGAAGTCTGAGTTCTGCGGTTTTCTGAGGACAAATAAAGCTGTCTTTATTTTAAACACAACACACTGTAAAAGTGAAATATATGTAGAAATGACAAACTGTACACATATTATGTAAAGCATTTGGAAGCCGCCTTCATCTGACACAGATCTTATAGTCATGCTGAATTAGCTGTTTTAGAATTTTAAGTTAACACTGGTGTATGCCTATGTGAGTGTTTAAAAGTTTAAAATGTAATAAATACACCAAACACTCACTAGATTCTTTGTTAAAGTTTGATAAATTGAACATGAAGGTGAAGTTCAGAAGAGTCAGAAACTTGATGTAGCTACATAGTTCTGTAAGCTTTTTTTAAACAAACAAATCAAAAAAATATGTCCCTATATCACAAGAAATGAAGATTTGCAAGATGGATTGACAAGTGACTTTTATGTACATTCACCCATGTTTGAAATATGGGACAAGACAAATTTCTCCACTGCTTTCTCGTTAAAGAAAACTACATGTTCAGGAATTAAAGTACAGCATATGAAAAATGCAGTAGGTGAACATTCAAAGACATTACATTAAAATGATGCCCTCAGTATTATATTATTGCAGTCAAAAATGATAGAGATGTCTGATTTGAAATAAATTACTATTGAGTCAGCTGGTTATGGTGAAATATATGGACAGTATATAGTGTAATAATGTCAGATAAACTGTTGAGCTACACGTAAAAAAATACAGTAAAAGTCACATATTAATAAATGCCACATTTAAAAGACATTATCGAACTTAATCCTGGCTGAGTGAAAACCTGCTTTTGTGCTTTGAATTCTGGTTCACATTTGACAAACGATTGATTGTTTGAAAGCACAAAGCCTTCTGATTTGGTTTTATGATGGAAATCCTTTAAAGGCTTTGGTGACTACAGCAAAAACAGCACTGGGTAAAAACAATAGTGAAATGGTAGTTTTTCCATTTTTTTTTGTCGTCTTTAGAGGCACATTTTTGTTGAATTACAATTCTGCTGCACCGTCACAACCAAAATGCCTTGAAGCTTTTTGTCTTTTTTACTACAAAAAAATGGGTTAAATGCTAATGCATGAACTGTCAAATAAACTGAACAGAAGATGATGAGCTGGCACACAGCAAATACACAGCTGATGCAACAGGGACATTATTTGCCACTTTTTCACACTTTTTATATTAAACATACAGTTCTAAAGTATATATATATTTGTGGAAATTGTTCGTTTTTGTACCAAAAAAAACAAAAAAGGTCAATTTAAACTAGTTTCCAAAACACACATATGCAATGTTTAGCAGGAAGCCTTAGTAACATAACAAATGATGAGCAAACACATACAGATATCTGCGTGTGTTTCCTCTCACAGCTCCGTATTGCTTACTTACTCCTCTCGATGCTTTTGGTTTCCTGATTTCGACTTCATATCCCAGAATGCTTGAAGCAGCCGGTAGAGCAGCAGAGCGGTGACAGCTGAGATGAACTGGTGAAGCAAATATTGATTTACTGCTACTGAGTGTAAAGACGTCTCTTCTTGCTGCATTTTAATGTCAGTGTCACAGTATAAAGGAGCTGTTTTTCTTACTGGCTTCCCCGCTACACACACACACACACACATACACACACACACACACACACACACACACACATGCAGGTTTCAGGTTGGAGACCCCCTGTGTGACTAAGACAGGGAAGCCCATGCAGGTGTGCTCTGTAAGTGACTCAACCCTGAAACAGACATGGAAAGGTGAGGTGGGCTAATCGAGAGCGTTTTGACTGGGTCTTCCCTTTTTAAACCGAGTATCAACAGAATCCCCTGCTTACTGAAAGCCACGCACAGACTGAAACCCACTTGGTTCACATGTAGGTTTCATAAGACGCAAATGTCAGAGTCATTTATAAAGAACAAAACCCAAAATTACAAGCATTTTGAGAGCAACAGGGTGAAAAAAAATACTCAACAGCTCAGGTTATTGAGACACAATTTTGCCTTTCTCTTTCTCCTAATTCCTTCTTCGTGTCTGCTGTTGTCTCTCTCGTCTCCTCCCACCCGTGGAAAAGATAACTCGCCCACCAAACATGCAAAATGTCAGCCCTTGTTGCCCATTACCAAATCAGCGCATTTATTTTCCCTCACCGAGCAGGAAATAAAGCAGGGCGTTCAGGTTGCGCCATCGCAGATGTAGCTCGCCTCAGTTGATCTGAAGGGAGTTTCACTTCCTCACAGATCAGCTTTCACATGAAGTTTACTCATTGTTATGTCCTTTTACTGTTCATGGAAATACTGGGTCTAAATTTCAGTTCTGGTCTTCATCTCTTTTAGTTTTACATAACAGGTCAGTTCAGCTTTACAGGTTACAGGTTGAAGAAATACTTTGGTTTCTTTGAAGTGGGGACGTGTGAGGTACTTATCGATAGTGTGTATATTAGTGTAGATACAGTCGGTCGAGGTCAACATGCCTCCGGTTTGGAGAAGCAGACAGGAGCATCAGCACAGGGAGCTGTGCAAGGAAATGCAGTGGATTTTATCAGCAGCAAAACCTATTTCAGCCGAGTTTAAAAAATTGTAAAAAGTTCAAGTTTATGCACTTTTTTATACTTTCATAATACTCTGTTTTATTGTAAATGCCAATATTTTAGTCACATTTTTGACAACACCTCCATTTTAGGCACCTTATAGCTATTTCTTTGGGTAGGACAATTTGCACACTAATTGCACATTCTTCTGTACATTGTTCCTCTATCTATCTATCTATCTATCTATCTATCTATCTATCTATCTATCTATCTATCTATCTATCTATCTATCTATGTATCTATCTATCTATCTATCTATCTATCTATCTATCTATCTATCTATCTATCTATCTATCTATCTATCTATCTATCTATCTATCTATCTATCTATCTATCTATCTATCTATCTATGTATCTATCTATCTATCTATCTATCTACACACCGACTGCATGAAAGTAGGGATATTCGTATGTAAACAGCACTGAAAATTTCTGTGGAATTTCAAGTTAATGGCAGTAAACTGCAATTTGCAGGCAGCACAAAAAGCTACTGAGAATTGCCAGGAATTAACGTGGACGGCTGATCTCCCAGGGGGGGAGCTTTCCTGTGTCAGTGAAAATGCTGTGAGCTATACAAAAGCAAATCAGAGTGGTGGGTTTGGAGGGTGTAAGGTAGGGGGGTTGGTGGTGGGGGTTGACTTTTCACACTTGCATTGTTTTTTTTTTAAGAGAAAAAGGACACACAAACAAAACTATACAGTTTATACTTTATTTGAATCAGGGTTCATAAAGCTTTTATAAAAGTAAATAAAAGCACATCACAGGCACTTTTCAACAGTCAAAATCCTAAATCTCAAACACCATGCAGAGCAGCATGACTACAGTCACCTTTTCTCTTATGTTGCTTTCCTGTACAGTGGATGTGTTTACCACACATCTTCCAGCAATGCCCTCAACAGGTAGAAATGATGATGGACATGAGGTGTCTGTTCCCCTCAAGTTCCAAACTTCTACCGACTTTCCATAAAAATGTCTGTTGGGATGGTGATGAAGCCTGGAAACTCCTGCAATTACGCGTCTATATATAGTACTCTCTGACCTGACATTAATAGCGATGAACTGCTTCATAATGGCTGGTCTTGTTTCTGTCAGAGGTTCAAGGATGGATTCCTTAAAAAACACCATCTAGCAAATACATATGCTGACCTTTCTGCTCTAAATCTGTCATTCAAATATGTTACAAGTTTGCATGAAATGGCAAAATGATCAACTGTAGTTACAGTGTTCAGGGTTCATCTGATGATACATTATCAACACTGCATGCACACTACCAGACAAAAGTTTGGACACACCTTCTCATTCAATGGTTTTTAGTTATTTCTATTATTTATACACTGTAGATTAATACTGAATATTAACTCTTTTTTGTTTACAACATAATTCCATATGTATGTATGTACTGAATGAGAAGGTGTGTCCAAACTTTTGACTGGTAGTGTAGATCAAGCTCATCTAGGATGATATGACAGAGGCGTCACAGTAAAGGGCAAAGCCTTTTCTTCTTTTGATCAAAGAAGTTCATCTTGCAGGCGTAGAGAAAATCTGTTGACCTGGAGAAGTCGGCATGTTACTTTAAGGAATGCTGCGTCACTGACGTCATCACGTTAGAGTTGCTCGTCCAATCACACGCGTCGTCTCGCAAGAACCGCGCGATACACGAACAGACAAAGAAGTCGTCTTTGTGAGTTTCTACAATGGCGGCCCGGTATCGCCATTCCGACTCACCACAAACTCCTCGCATAGAACAGCCTGGACATGACCGACTGGTTCCAGTCAGACCCGCGACAGACACTGAGAAGAAACTATTGAGCGTTATCAGCCGGCTGTCTGGTCAGAGAGGACCGCTGGAGGAGAAGCTGGAGGAGAGGATAGCCGCCATGGAAGCCAAATTAAACACTTTCTCCAGCGGCGAGGAAATTCAGCGGAAAAGAGGAGAGCACAGTCCTAAAATTGCGGTAAGAATACATTCTATTTGTGGGATATTTTTAGTGAGTTTTAGCACAATGCTCTGAATTGGTAACGTTAAGCAGTGATAGCATGTAGTCCTCCATCTTTAACAAATGTGACTTTATTTTTGCCTTTTTGTACTTTTAGGAACAAGGGTGAGACTGTTCTTTTTTCTTTTTCGTTTCTTTTTTGTGAGAAAAAATGTTTACTGTAAGCATGTATAATAATTATTTGCCAGCTGAATGCACACAATTAAATTGTTGTACTGTAGATTGTAAACCATTCACGCATCCATTCAAATTGTCTGCTAATTTAAAACTGTTTTAAATGACTTTACAGTTGACTCTGCAGTTATTCTGCTGTGAGTAGTAAATGAATGTTCTGATTTATTTTCACAGACTGGGCTCACCTCACAATGAGATAGTCAGGACATATTTAGTTAAAACTTTGGCTGAAGTCCAGATGTGGAGGATGTGGAGACAGACGTCCTTCTATGTAAGTATCCTGTTTAAAATTGGTCTAAATTTTTCGATTTCATCAACAGCAATAAAAGCTAACAATAGATGAAAATAGCAGGAAATAATAATAATAAAGCTAATAACGGCTTCATTTAACTGTTTTCCAGCTGATTGTAAAAAGCATTTTGAAACTCTACGGAGGAACTACCGCTACAGTCAACCCAACATGGCGGATCAGGTGGAGGCCATGAAGTCTTCTGCCCCGAGTCACCACCGAAGAAAGAGGGTAAGAGATATTAGTTTGATTCATTACATTGTGTGTTTTATATAAAATGTGGTTAGAATATTATTGCTGGTTGCTGTGACAGTATTTTTCTGTTACATTAGTAAATGTATTGATTGAGTGATATTGATTTCCTGTACTGATTGTGTTTACAGCTGCTGGATGCCAGGAAGACAGTCCTTGTTCCAGACGAAGAGAACTTATGGAAGAGCATCACAACTGACATGATGTCAGATGAGGAGGACGGCAGCATTGACGGGGTGTGTGGATGGATAGTGCGGCCTCACATCCTTCCAGCCAGGAGCTTGCCAACCTGCTGCACTACAGGCCGGAGGCTGATGTGAGGAACACAGCTGCACATCACAGGTGTTTTCACAGTGGACAGCCGTGTGATAGACATAAGTATGACACAGCAGCAGCAAAGGCACATTTTAAGCCAGAGCTGATGCCTGAGACCAGCTCAGTGTGAGAGACCAACTTGCCCATTTTTTTAGTTTTTAATTTGTTTTGAAATATATATATATAGTTGAACTTTGAACAATTTTATTTCATATTTTTGTAAATTTTATTTTATTTTTTTAAAAACGGTTTATCCTGTTTTAATTTTGGGAACTCTTGCTATCTATACTGTTCAATAAAGCTCTTGTTTTTCAACATGTCATATTTTTTCCCTCCCAATAAATTAATGTCATTGATTGTAGGATAGCCCATTGGTTAACAATAAATATGCAGGTTAACTAATTATACACTTTCCATGGCCCATATTTATTAAAGTCTTATTAAAATAGTAATAATAATAATAACAATAATAATAATAATAATTATTATTATTATTATTATTATTATTGTGTGTGACTGGGGGTGAGGAGGTGGGAGGTTAAGGGGGTGGGGGGGTGGGTGGGTGGGTGGCGGGGGATTTCATGGCCCAGGGGGGTGACCAATAGCAACAGATCTTTCAACCAATCATGACAGTTTTTTTCTGTTGCCATGTCTTGTTTCATCCAATCGGTGTCCTGAGTCATGCTAGACAGGCAGGCTAGATGCTAATTAGTTTTCACACCTCTGCCATGCCCCAGGTGTGAAGTCTCACTCCCCCCTTGCCCCACACACCCACCCCCCAACTCCACAAACATGATTCATTCAAGGCATTTCACCTCACCTGCCAACTAGGAGTTCATAGCCTGAGAACAACCAATAACTGCGGGGAACTTAGTAGGTTTTCAGTAATTCACAGGGTCGATAATCTGGCTTTTCATGCAGTATAACATTATGACCACCTGCATAATATTGTGTTGGTCTCCTTTATGCAGCTAAAACTCCTCTGACCTAGTGGGGCCTGGACACAGGACCTCTGTGGACGTCCCGTGGCACCGGGATGGTGGCAGTGAATTCTGTGGGTCCCGTGGGTTGCAGGGTGGGACCTACCTAGATCAGGCTGATCCTGGCACATCCCACAGATGCTCATTAAGATTTTTATTTGGAGTATGGAACCCGAGTGAAAACCTCAGTTCTGTCATGTTCCCACTCCTGACCATTTTGTGGGGGTGTCGGGGTGCATTGTACTGCTCAGGGTGGCAACCGGCATCAAGGACTGCCGTTGCCATGGGGAGTGGATTGACCTGCAGTGCTTAGGTGGGTCTTAACCAATGTTCCCTCTAATTTTTCATGAGTCTGAGCAAACACACAAACTCCCTGAGCGTCCCTTGGACCACTGTGAGCAACATCAGACGTGTGCACTGTGGTCACACCAG
>NW_026559422.1:0-5001 GCF_022539595.1 Amphiprion ocellaris | reverse complement strand
CAAAGTCTCTTCTGCTGCAGGTTGCTTTGTAGAACTGTTCCAGAAAACCTCACTAAACCACATGGAGGGGCCTCAAGATAGTCATCCAAATGAAACCGTACAAAAAGCAAACTAGCACAACCCAAACACTAAAGTCTCCTGCAGCCTACCAGAGAACCTCTGAGAACAGAGAATCAGGACAGGAACTCTTACCTTCTGGACAACCAACGCTGGTTCACAAACAAGAATACAGAATGTGTCTGACCAAAAACCTCTAAAGACTCACTACAGCCAAGATAAAGACACAACTCAGCTGCACCAAATCCACTAATCACTGCACACATTAGTACCATGTGCTAACTGTGTCTAAAGAACCACATTTACCAAGACAACTATCCAGTACAAAGCCCTAAAACACACCAAGAGACACATTAAAGACGATTTTACTGCTGGAAGCTGCAAGCCAACACCTAAAGAACAAACTAAAGCAATGGAGCCAAACCCAGTTCAGTGGTGAGAGAAAGCAGAGGAAATGTTTGACTGTTGCCAAATAAAGCAGGAAGACACTGAGCTGCTCAGGTGTTCCTGATAACACCAAGCAGCCACCTGGACAGCCAATAGGAACACAGCTTACTGGAAGTCCAGAGGGCTGGGTTAGTGAAGGAAATTTAGTTTAAAGTTGAAGCAGAAAGTTAACAAAGAAAGTTGAAAACCACCTTCTGATACCTGAAATCTCTGAGTTTTCACACAAAGAACGCCTGAACATGTCAAACTGGTTCCATAGTAGAACCATCATTGTAAAAACGTCATAGTATGGTGTGTTGCTCAAAAAACATTACGACCCGGCTGTCTAGGGTCGCTGAGGAAGCAACACAAAAACAGGACAAACGCTGGTTTCCAGGGGGTTAGGCGGCTATTTATTTGAAAGAGTAAGTTTACAACAACACAACATGTGAGCAGAAAAATCACAAAGTCTGTCTTTAGTTCAGCTGAAAATACTAGTTTTTGTCTTTTATTGACCAAACTTTTCAGGAAGTAGATGAAGAATAATTAAAGCTCTCATGTAGAAGTCCAACTTATTTTGGATCCTTGTGGAGAGTTTAATCTTAGAGTTTGTACAGCTGTTGAGTTTTTAGAGTCACATGGATTGTTTTGGCATTTAATAACCGAGTCCTGAAATAAAATTACAGTTGTGGATTTCTGTCATTTAGTCTGGACTAAACAAATAACAGCAGCATAAATCTCAAACGTCATTATGAGGAGTCTGGATTGAGGTTTCTCACTTGATAAAACACTTAATCAAAACATGAAATTTAGGTTGGTTTAAAGGAATATTCCACCTTAAATCTTTGAATGTTGACCTAAAAGGTTGGTTTCAGGAAGTATTCCACCTACAAGGTCCTCACACATCGACCTTAAAGGAACATTCCACCAAAAATCCTTGGACATGCACCTAAAATGTTGGTTTAACTGAGTATTCCATCCAAAATCCTAGACCAAAAAATCTTGGTGTAAAGGAGTATTCCACCTTAAATGTAGACCTAAAGGATGGTTTGGAGTAATATTCTACTCTAAAATCTTCTAATTTAGACCTAAAAGGTTTATCTGATGGTATATTCTACCCAACATCCTGGAACATTTACCTAAAAGGTTGGTTTAATGGTATATTCCCAGAAAAATCCTTGAACATTAGGCTTAATGGTATATTCCACCCAAAATACTTGTACATATACCAAGAAGTCAGTGTAAAGGAAATGTAGACCTAAAAGGATTGTTTAAAGGAATATTTAAATGATTATTTTCATTATTTAATAATCTGTCATCAGTCAGAACCCTGGCAAACTTATTTTCATCAGTTTTTTTAGTGGAAGTCACAAATAAAGGAGCTCTTGGTTTTTCCTGGCGTTAGTGAGTCAAAAGCTGCTGTTTCAACACAGACACGTTCACATACATCCACAAACCTCTCAGCACTCAAACACCCACAGACAGGAGGCCGGCTGGACCGAGGCTCGGTGGCGTCCTCAGACCCACGAGTCGGGGAGTCGCTGAACTTGTTGGTCTGGTTTGAAGGCCTCCGTGTGGTCCAGTAGAAGTCCACGTAGTCGGTGTTGGCTTTGAACCTGCAGCGACTGGCCTCCATCAGGTGGACCGGCTCGTCCTCGTAGGACTCCTCCTGTAGCCTTGAGGGGACCACAGGAACATTCAGTAGCTGTTGGAGTTCTTCCTGTCAGGCTCGTGGTAGAACGGCTCTGAAGAATCTTGTACTTGTCTTATCTGGAACAATCTAACAGCCTAAACTGTTAACAGCGGTGTAAAGAAGCAAACACACAGGCATAGATTAGGACTCAAACTAGATTTATTTTAGAAAACAAATCAACTTAGAGGCATTTGTTCACACATGTGGCTGAATAGGAGGCCGTCCAATCAGATTTGAGGTCTTCACTCTGTAGGTTGGTTGTTGGGTGAGACTCTTGGACCTCCATCAGCTGACGTGGATGTTTGATGGTCTTCCTCTCTAGTGCCAGATGATTCATCCATGAATTCAGCAGCTACAGACTGAAATGAAGCTCATGCTGCCGTTATTGAATTCCTGTTCCAGATCAAATGTTCAGAGCTCACCTTGAATGCAGCCGTCTGCTGTCTGATAGTTTTTCTCATTGTAGTCTTCAATAAAGTCTTTTTCCTCATGTCAGGATGTGGTGAGACTCTTTCTCAGTCTCTGCAGACGTCCCTCATTGTGCATCTCCAGAGAAGAAACAGAAAAACTGGTCACTGCTTCAGCATCACAAACGCTCTCCAGCATTGAGAGTGTTTTAGGAATTCATTCATTGTGTTGTGAACTTTGAAGGAGCAGAAACTTTACAGCTGCCAAAGATATGAGCTCCAATTCTGGATGTTTTAGGAAATGAAGTTCATCAAATGAACACTTGATTTTTGCTGATAACGCTCATTAAATTACTGAAGAAATCTAACATAAAAACCTGTAAACTCTCAGGCAGCTTTTGTTAAAGTTTGTCTATAATTCTATCATCATGTTCTGGAACCAGGACTCTGCAGAAGTTCCTTCAATCAGATACTTGTGTGTTTCTATTTAAGGCCTCAGGTTTGAACGTACAGCAGAGGATTAGAAAGGAGTGATTTTAATGTTTAAATCAGTCCAGTAAATGTTTGGCGTGAAAATTATTAAAATTTTGATTTAGATAGATTTGTGTCAAATAATATTGTAGAGTCTCACTTAAATATATCCAAATGAGTTCAGTGTATTTACATTTTATAGAATATTTGATTTCTTAATCTCAATACTGTAGGGTCTGACCCTAAATATTATAATAATGATGTCAATTTAAATAATATTTTAGTGCAGAGTCATAAACTTTAATCAGCTAAACTTACATAATAAATATCACTGTACAATCTTAACCTGAACATTCATATTATTGAGGTAAATTTACATAAATCATGATATTCTAGAGTCTTAACTGGAATATTTCTAACATTAATCTTTTTGTATTGTGCTGATAAACAACAATAACCCGACTTTCAGATAATATTTGTTGTCTGTGATTGAGACTAAATTCCTCCACATTCTGGAACTGGACTGAATTTCCCAAAATGGAAACATGGACAGAATTTAACACTCATGTATCCATGGCAACGCTAACGTTTCTGCTTCTTACCAAAGTTCACAACACAAGTAAAGATTTTAATGTAAAACTTCAGGGATGACTGCTGACCATAAGTATTCTGATCAATACTTCATGATCAATATCAGGACAGATGTTACAACTCCAGCTGTTGCATTAGACTGCAGTTATTCACAGAGAAATTAAAACATCACATTCCTCATAAAAACTAGATGGGACTTTTATTAAATAAAGTGTTGGTGAATAAACAGTGTAAAAAGTGCAAAGCAGCTCCATTAAATCAGGAGATGTGAGACTTCCACAGCATGGATCACCATCTGCTGTGTTGATTCATAGCTGAATGTCAGAATGAACTGAGATAGAAAAGCTGCTTTGAGCTGCAACATTACGGTCTGACAATCCAACACCATCACAGTTTTCATCTGGTTGTTTTGCTTCAACATGCTGTGAAGTTCAGTTTTTACCTGAATCAATACAGAGATTCTATTTTCAACCAAGACGGGAATAAAAATTAGAATGTTATGAGGTTATTAATGCAACTAAATCCTTTCAGATGGAAGGATTTACTTCTAAGTTCTAATTCAAGTTTCAGTTGGAGCACATTGCATTCACAAAGAAAAACAGCGATACCTTCATAGCAACATTTAATAAACCTAAAGCTTCCCTGTTGGCTCATTGGTGGAGTTTGTTACTGAGCATCTGAACCTTAAATCCAGTGAGACGACCATCTTCAGTCGAGGCCAGTCAGAGAACTTCAAGACCTTCCATCGGCTGGACCAGATGTGGCATCATCTCCCTCTGAACATCTGGATGACAGGAGAAAAGACAGAAATCAAACACAGATCACAGAAATACAATTTATTCACTTTCATCATTTTATAAAAGTAGCATGAACTTTATTAAAACTTGACATCAGTAATGAAAGTAAATGTTTTTATCTCATGTTGAAGCTAAATTTAAAGTCAATTTTAATGACAGTTTATCCTGAGAGGAGTGAGAATGGAGCTTTTCTTTCCTTTTTAGAATATTCCCTCAAAATATTCTGTTTATTATTGGCTTTAGAAGCATTTTTCTTTACTTATTTATTTTTAGATACCTCAGACTGATGCACTTTGCTGGTTTGCAGATAATTTCATGTACAATGACAATAAGATCTTCTATTATAAGATATTTTGCTAAAACAAGAACTGCAAACCTTCTCAACCATCTCTCAGTCTGCAAAATTCCAACTGCGACCAAGAATTATCTGATGTAGTTATTATTATAATCTTTACTGAACCAGCCCTGGAATTAATAAAAATCTGTATATGGATATGATTTTCTCTGATGGGACCACTATGGAAGCTGTAGCAATTATTAACTATCCTTTGAAGGGAAA
>NW_026559421.1:7500-32759 GCF_022539595.1 Amphiprion ocellaris | reverse complement strand
TCATTAAAACCTGTCCGACTGAGAATCTACACAGGTAAACTATTAAAACAACGACCCTTGAACATTGCACATGACCCTAAACGAGCTAAAAACACTGAGTTTACAGACAGAAGAGTCTCCAAAGTCTGGTGTAGTTTTATCTAATTCAGCAACAGAAGTATCAAACACTGGTAGTTAAAGTGATCAGAACTGCACAAAATGTTTCAACCAGTGCAGTGGACCTTTCAAAAACCCACTTCTAGATAAAGTTGATTGTTTTTCAATGGATTTTCTGTAATAAAGTAAAAGATGTAGTCAGAAATCTGTGATTAGGAATCGGTGCCTTAAAACAATCTAAAGTTCAGAAACAATGAGTGCTGTCGGTCAGTAACAGATAATAGAAACAGTCATGAACACTTAGATGTGCAGCTCTGATTTACAGGAAAGGTCAGTTTGAACACAGACGAAGCAGCAAAAACATTCACTAGAGCTGGATATGGTTGGTTTCTAATCATTCTGCTCATCAGTTCCAGTAAAATCCCTCAACAAAAAGTCTTATTTTGCTGTTTTTGAAGTAATTTGAAAGTAAAAGACGTGAGACATTTGGACATCAGTAAATCAGTTAAGCCTGTGGACAGTTTACAGCACTAATATAACACAATCTGAGGGGAAAATCATATAGTTTCTGATTAAAATATTTAGAAAATTTCGAGTCTGAAGTCATCAGGGCAAAGTATGTGAATTAATACAACGCTAAGGGGCAACTTAATCAGTGCTAACAGTGGAAAAAGTTAGTTTGAAACCCTGCAAGATACAGAAATGCTTGATGTCATACATTTTAATGTGTTTTTCAACAAGTTCGACTGCAGAAAGTGTTCTATAGAGGCTTTAATCGTCCACGAGCCTCAAAAAGCAGAATAAATACTGAAAATCTGTGTCGTGACAGTCGAGATTTCTGTCATGCGATTACGATATCTTCCTACAATCTTCACATTTTTAAATGCAACATAGCATTGATAAATGTTAGCGGCTAGAATAAGCAAATGTAGCGGCCACAGTTTCATGTTTTCTACTTGTAACGACAGTCCAAAGCGTTTCATAGCAGCTTTTGCTAAATTACGGTGATTATTACGAGATAAACACACATTTTTTTTACTGTTTATCTGCTAATTAAATCGTGATTTATTAAGACAAATGCATCAGGAGACATAAAGAAAAGTAAGATATGGTTTATCTGAAACTAGAACGAGTGAAATTAGTTCTGGAACTGATCAGCAGAATAAAATTTTCTTCATATTTACTTCAGAAGCTGTTTTTGTTGCCCAACCCTGGTTTAAATACATGAAGTTTTTATAGTTCCTGCACTAGATTTGAGTACGTTTCACCAAACTGGGACTAAAAGCGTCTTTTGTTCACGTCGCTCAGCAGAAAATGACAAAACAGAAAACCTAAATGTAGAAAACTGGGTTCCACGACTGTCTTTGGTTGTTTTTTTTGCTTGTTTTCGTTACGATGAACCTCGAAGATTCACCATGAGGATCCAATAACCTGATTCTGAATCCATCAGAAATGATTAAAGTGGAGTTAAATCTGTTTACTCACATCCACTTTAAACACTAAATTTTACCTTTTCAGGACGTTTTGTATCATTACTGATGGAAGCTTTAAGGCCCAATTTAGTCTTTTTAAAGTTGAACTACATTCAAAATAGATTGAAGGGGGAGAATATACAAAACACTGGCTGTAAAAATAAGTTAAACAGCTGAAAAGTTTAATCCTAGAGGCCAAACTGTACAAGTTAACTACAGCTACATGTTTTTTATACAGGCACTTACAGAAAGATTCATAAAAAAGACCAGAAATGCTACAAGACTAAAGAACCCAACCAGCCCTGATAGTCGGAGTCTTGCAGCTCTGACTGCAGTTTCTACAGTTTTTCTGTAAATTCGAAGCTTCGTTGTTGGTGAAAGTTTTCCTACTAACACTTTAAAAGGTCCTGTTTTATCCTAAATATTCATTCGTCACCTCTAGTGTCGGTTTCATCCTCATCAGGGAAGAAAACGTCCATCTGGGACATCAGATGAACTTAAAGTTTGTCCTTGATTTCTCCGCCGAGCTCGAAAATGCTGCAGTCGACCTAAAGGAGGAGAGACAGGTTAAAAATAAAGAGATTTCATGATCCTACATGAGTCTGGATAACAAACTTTAACACGTCTTGCTTCTTAGATCAGATCATTTCTAAATTTTGCAACTTGTACAGCTTCTGTAAAGAACTTTAGATTTATTTCTGTTAACATTTAGCTTCTTTTGACAAAGTAATTGTGTCTAGTTTGCTCATAATGCAAATAAGAAGAGCAAATATTAAGTAAAATTAGCAGTTCAACATTTAATAACTCCAATATGATTCAGCTGGTGTTGGTTGAAGTACCTGAAGAAACTCAACAGAACAGAAAAACTACAAACTTTTATATCAAAGAATTTTTGCTGCTCGTTTCATAAACACATTTACAGCTGAGACAGAAAACGTCTCCAAACTTCTACTACTTTTCACATTTACAATCTTTTTAACAGCTGCTCAGAGCCTGATGTCTGAAGCTGCCTTCACACTAATGTCCTCATCTATTGTTTAAACTCAGAAATAATCTGAGTTTCTGAACTGAAATGGGGTCCAGAAGTGTCCGTTTTATGCCAGAATAATGCAGATGTGCAACATAAATATAGCAGAAGTTATGTTTTGCAGAACAGTAGCTTAGTTTATGTAGAGACTCTATATAAACGTAGTACAAGTTATATTTTCTGCTCTGTTTATGAAGAAAATGAACCTCGTTATATTAAAACAGAACTTTTACTATGTTTATGTAAAGTGTCTCTACGTTAACTGTGCTACTGTTCTGTAAAACCTAATTTCTGCTTCATTTTATGCTGTAGAACTGTGGATTTTATACATATATGTAGTAGAAATTATGTTTTACATCGCAGTAGCATAATTTAGAGAAATTTAGTGATGCAGAAAACATGACTTCTGCTACGTTTATGTAGATCATCCACACAAATCCTACAGAAAACGGAATGAAAAGTTGTTTTATTACATTTATATTAAGACTCTCATAACATAAACAGAGTGGAAATGATATTTTGTGCATAAATGGAGCAGAGAACACAACTCCTACTACATTTATGTAGCACATCCTCACTACTATGGCATAAAACGGAGCACAAGTTTTATTAAAACATCATTTTTACTATCTTTATGTAAAGCGTCTCTACATAAACTGCTACTGTGCTGCAAAACATAGCTTCTGGTCCATTTTATGCTGGAGAACTGTGGATTTTATAAATAAATGTAGCAGAAATGATGCTTTACAGCACAGTATCATAACTTAAGATAATTTAGTGATGCAGAAAACATGACTTTATGTAGAGCGTCCACATAAATCCTGCAGAAAATGGAGTGAAAAGTTCTCTTTTATTAGAACTCGTGCTACATTTATGTTAAGACTCTCTACATCAGGGGTGACAAACAAGCGGCCCGCGGGCCAAAAGCGGCCCTCCAGAGGGTCCAATCCGGCCCGGGGAACGACTTTGTAAAGTGTAAAAATCATAGAGAAGACATTAACTGCAGATTGTAAATTTGCAAAATGATAAATTTAAATTTAGAATAATTTCTAGACCATGACAAGTTGTTATGAACTACAATATTAGACTGTTCATTGTTCTTTTGTCATTTTGTGTCTCATTGTTGTAATACTTTGTCTTGTTTTTGTCTGACTTCTGTGGTGTTCTTGTCGTTTTGTGTTTCCTTTTTGTATCGCTTGTGTTTTTTCTCTTATTTTTGTCATTTTGCGTTTTGCTTTATTCATTGTTTTTGTCATTTTGTGCTTATTTGATCTCGCTCTATTTTTTGTCACTTTGTAACTTTTTTGTCAATTTTTTTGTTTTGTGTCATTTGTCGCGTTTTTGTCATTTTGTTTGTCGCTTTTGTCATTTTATGTCTCGTTTTTGTAATATTTTGTCTTGTTTTTTTTGTCTGACTTTTATTGTTTTGATCATACAGTAAAAATCCTCTATGGTTCAGTCCCAGATGACTAAATGTTGTGTTCCTCTGTAGCCACACTGTGATCTGGAAGTTGTAATGTGGAAATGATAAACTGAGGCATAACATTGAAACTGAATTTATTTTTCTTAAGAAATTTCAGGTTGTTCATAATGTTTTGTAAAAAGATAATTCCTTAAATGCGATTTTTTTTTTGCACTAAAACAAAGGAAAATTTGGAGTCGTGGTTATTCATCGGTTTCTATGCTGTGATTTTACTGGTTCGGCTCACTGGAGATGAAATTGGACAGTATGTGGCCCCTGAACTAAAATGAGTTTGATACATGAGTACCAATGATATTTTGTGTATTAACAGAGCAGAAAACACGACTTCTACTACTTTTTTTTTTTTAGAGCATCCAGCCTAATTTATCATAAAACTGGGTAAAAACGATGCTATAATGTGTTCGTGTGGACGTAGCCTCAGGAACAAATAAATGAACCCTGCAGATATTCTTCAGCTCCACTCAGACAGACTGTGATATTCAGAGAGAGTTTCGTAGCTTTGCAGTACAGTGATACTTACAGGTGCCTACAGATTCTAGGAGTGCTGTGGAGCTTCAGGACAGGGCTGACTGTGTCTGTAGGCCATGAGGAATCCTGACGTCTGGTGCCACCAGTAGAACATGAGGACCAGCAGAAGATGCCACACCTGGTGGCTGGAGCCCAGGTAGTTCAGCTGACCTGCAGCAGAAACAAGAAATTCACCTGGCTGAAAATTACTCACATTAACACAATAAATACTGGTGGTGCTCACAGGTACAGAGATTTTAATGGAAAAGAAGCTTTTCCAGCATGTTTTTGGGTATTATTATAATATTTATCTTTTCCATTGAACAAGTATTACACTTCAGAACAATTTAGGGGCAAATATAGTATTTTTTACTCCCTACATGTACTTAAAAATATTTCAGTTCCTTTGCTTACTCAGATTAACCCTCCTGTTGTGTTCATTTATCGGCACCAAAAAATATTGTTTCCTTGTCTGAAAAAAATCCAAAAATTCAGCAAAAAAATTCCCCAAATTTCTGAAAATTTGCAAAACCTTCAGGAAGAAAATTCCAATAATTCCTTAAAAGTTTCCCTTGAAAGTTTTATTTAAAAAAAAAAAAAAAAAATCCCCCAAATTTGGCAAGAAAATTCTTGTAAATATTTTCAAAAAATGAGCAAAAATCTTCCAAAAAATCCTAAAAATATCTAAAGTGATTCCATATATATCAGTAAAACTTCTAATATTTTCTTTAAGAACATTCACATAAAAATCAACCACAAACAATAAAATAATAACAAATATAAATAATTAAAGCAGGTCTCACCTGGGAAGTAGCGTTCAGGGACTTTTGAGACGTAGAAAATGAGAGCTAAAGCTGCGATGAAGTACATCCCCAGAACTCGAGGAACAAACGCCTGGAGGGGAAGAAGATTTAATTAATCAATACATGGATGAAATGATCAGCAGCTGCAGAAATCAGCGAAACATCAGCCTGAAACAATCACTTGTATCTCAAGTTATATGAGTTATTAGAGAAACATGTTTCAGCGAAATATTAGGATAAGAAAGAAAGAATAGCAAGTCAGTAAATGCATATTAAGGCAGAAATACTTTTCCTGCCTGGATATTAGTTTATTAATATCCAGGTTTTTGACTCTTTAGTTCATTAATATCCAGATTTTTGACTCTTTAGTACAAAATGCGCCTCTGTTCTTTAGATTGTAGGCAACTTTAGCATTAGCAATAAGATCTCTACCCTTATTATTTATGACACTGTGACTTTGTTCTAATTTTCAATTGTTGTTTTTTAAAGGTTTGTCATCCTGGGCTCTGTTTCACGAAGCAGGTTCAACAAACTCTGAGTTTAAGCCTGAACTCTGAGTTGATCTACTCTGAGATAGAAAACTCTGAGTTTTCGGTTCCACAACAGCTGATTTGAGTTGGTTAAATCAACTCGGAGTAGTTTCACCCGGAGTTAAGCGCGTGCACCACAACTCTGAAAAGCCAGTATCAATGGAGCGCCGATTCGACGAGTCACCATGGCAACGGGGAAGCGGAGGACTACACCGTTTGAATTGGAAATCTTAATGCGCTTATATAGCGAGTTTGAACACGTTTTTAGAAAGAAGTGCAACACCTGCAGCTGCAAAAGAGAGGGAGACGGTGTGGGAGAACATTGCTGCCCTGTCAATGCGGAAGTTTAAATCACAATAATATTATAGGAAAACTGTTTGAATAGTAGACTATTAAGTTCATTCATTTAGGTGCAATCCTGCAGGGGAGAAGCGCATGTGGCAGCAGCTGAAGATGAAATATAAAAGCACTCCCAGAAATCCTAAAAGAAATTAAAATGACTAATCACAGTCTGAGGTTGCAGCACAATGTCATTAACAGAATATGATTTAAAATGAATTTAATAGATCTCTGCATCATTCATCTGCAATCCTGTGGAACTCCTCCTTGATGGCTCTGACAGGTTTATGTCCAGGGAAAACCACAAAGATGGTAAAAGTCGTTTCAGATCCAGACACACTTTTCTGACCGTCCTGCATACAGTTGTCTTACTGAAGTGCTCTGCATCTCCTACATTATATTAAAAAACGTCCATTTGCAAAGAACCGCAGCACAACACACAACATCTGCTGGGATGTGAGAGCATGACTGTGGTTGGTAATGTTGTAAATGTAAGGATGGATTAGGTTGGATGTAGATTATGGACTGTGACGTGAAACAGTACCGCTCTAAAAGATACTTGTCCAGAAATGTAAGAACATCTATGCGCGGTCTGATAACAATCTCCTGACGAATATTTAATTCTCTGTGCAGTAATGCTGCTCCTTCATCCACTGGATCGTTAATGAAAGGACATTTGGACAGACGGCAGAACAAGACTTCGCCAAAACTCGCCTGATGACTGAATGAATGAATGAATGAATGAGGAAATGAAATGGCGTGTGGCTGAAAGAGGGCGGAGACAGAGAGAAACTCGAGGTTTACTGAGTAAAACCTGGTCCCAACCAGGTTAGAGTCATAGAGTCTGTTACTACGGTAACTGACCGAGAGTTTAAGTTACCCCTCTTTGTGAAACAGGTTAGAGTTACCCCTCTATCTCTGGTTTAAGTTACCCCTCTTTGTGAAACAGGTTAGAGTTACCCCTCTATCTCTGGTTTAAGTTACCCCTCTTTGTGAAACAGGTTAGAGTTACCCCTCTATCTCTGGTTTAAGTTACCCCTCTTTGTGAAACAGGTTAGAGTTACCCCTCTATCTCTGGTTTAAGTTACCCCTCTTTGTGAAACAGGTTAGAGTTACCCCTCTATCTCTGGTTTAAGTTACCCCTCTTTGTGAAACAGGTTAGAGTTACCCCTCTATCTCTGGGTTAAGTTACCCCTCTTTGTGAATCAGGTTAGAGTTACCCCTCTATCTCTGGTTTAACTTACCCCTCTTTGTGAAACAGGTTAGAGTTACCCCTCTATCTCTGGTTTAAGTTACCCCTCTTTGTGAAACAGGTTAGAGTTACCCCTCTATCTCTGGTTTAAGTTACCCCTCTTTGTGAAACAGGCTAGAGTTACCCCTCTATCTCTGGTTTAAGTTACCCCTCTTTGTGAAACAGGTTAGAGTTACCCCTCTATCTCTGGTTTAAGTTACCCCTCTTTGTGAAACAGGCTAGAGTTACCCCTCTGTCTCTGGTTTAAGTTACCCCTCTTTGTGAAACAGGTTAGAGTTACCCCTCTGTCTCTGGTTTAAGTTACCCCTCTTTGTGAAACAGGTTAGAGTTACCCCTCTGTCTCTGGTTTAAGTTACCCCTCTTTGTGAAACAGGTTAGAGTTACCCCTCTATCTCTGGTTTAAGTTACCCCTCTTTGTGAAACAGGTTAGAGTTACCCCTCTGTCTCTGGTTTAAGTTACCCCTCTTTGTGAAACAGGCTAGAGTTACCCCTCTGTCTCTGGTTTAAGTTACCCCTCTTTGTGAAACAGGTTAGAGTTACCCCTCTGTCTCTGGTTTAAGTTACCCCTCTTTGTGAAACAGGTTAGAGTTACCCCTCTATCTCTGGTTTAAGTTACCCCTCTTTGTGAAACAGGTTAGAGTTACCCCTCTATCTCTGGTTTAAGTTACCCCTCTTTGTGAAACAGGCTAGAGTTACCCCTCTGTCTCTGGTTTAAGTTACCCCTCTTTGTGAAACAGGTTAGAGTTACCCCTCTGTCTCTGGTTTAAGTTACCCCTCTTTGTGAAACAGGTTAGAGTTACCCCTCTGTCTCTGGTTTAAGTTACCCCTCTTTGTGAAACAGGTTAGAGTTACCCCTCTATCTCTGGTTTAAGTTACCCCTCTTTGTGAAACAGGTTAGAGTTACCCCTCTGTCTCTGGTTTAAGTTACCCCTCTTTGTGAAACAGGCTAGAGTTACCCCTCTGTCTCTGGTTTAAGTTACCCCTCTTTGTGAAACAGGTTAGAGTTACCCCTCTATCTCTGGTTTAAGTTACCCCTCTTTGTGAAACAGGTTAGAGTTACCCCTCTATCTCTGGTTTAAGTTACCCCTCTTTGTGAAACAGGCTAGAGTTACCCCTCTGTCTCTGGTTTAAGTTACCCCTCTTTGTGAAACAGGCTAGAGTTACCCCTCTGCCTCTGGTTTAAGTTACCCCTCTTTGTGAAACAGGCTAGAGTTACCCCTCTGTCTCTGGTTTAAGTTACCCCTCTTTGTGAAACAGGCTAGAGTTACCCCTCTGTCTCTGGTTTAAGTTACCCCTCTTTGTGAAACAGGCTAGAGTTACCCCTCTGTCTCTGGTTTAAGTTACCCTCTTTGTGAAACAGGCTAGAGTTACCCCTCTGTCTCTGGTTTAAGTTACCCCTCTTTGTGAAACA
This sequence comes from Amphiprion ocellaris, assembly GCF_022539595.1. NCBI lineage: Eukaryota > Metazoa > Chordata > Actinopteri > Pomacentridae > Amphiprion > Amphiprion ocellaris. The sequence goes on along the minus strand of NW_026559421.1, from coordinate 23,839 downwards.
GGCTAGAGTTACCCCTCTGTCTCTGGTTTAAGTTACCCCTCTTTGTGAAACAGGCTAGAGTTACCCCTCTGTCTCTGGTTTAAGTTACCCCTCTTTGTGAAACAGGCTAGAGTTACCCCTCTATCTCTGGTTTAAGTTACCCCTCTTTGTGAAACAGGCTAGAGTTACCCCTCTATCTCTGGTTTAAGTTACCCCTCTTTGTGAAACAGGTTAGAGTTACCCCTCTGTCTCTGGTTTAAGTTACCCCTCTTTGTGAAACAGGCTAGAGTTACCCCTCTATCTCTGGTTTAAGTTACCCCTCTTTGTGAAACAGGTTAGAGTTACCCCTCTGTCTCTGGTTTAAGTTACCCCTCTTTGTGAAACAGGCTAGAGTTACCCCTCTATCTCTGGTTTAAGTTACCCCTCTTTGTGAAACAGGCTAGAGTTACCCCTCTATCTCTGGTTTAAGTTACCCCTCTTTGTGAAACAGGCTAGAGTTACCCCTCTGTCTCTGGTTTAAGTTACCCTCTTTGTGAAACAGGCTAGAGTTACCCCTCTATCTCTGGTTTAAGTTACCCCTCTTTGTGAAACAGGCTAGAGTTACCCCTCTGTCTCTGGTTTAAGTTACCCTCTTTGTGAAACAGGCTAGAGTTACCCCTCTGTCTCTGGTTTAAGTTACCCCTCTTTGTGAAACAGGCTAGAGTTACCCCTCTGTCTCTGGTTTAAGTTACCCCTCTTTGTGAAACAGGCTAGAGTTACCCCTCTATCTCTGGTTTAAGTTACCCCTCTTTGTGAAACAGGCTAGAGTTACCCCTCTGTCTCTGGTTTAAGTTACCCCTCTTTGTGAAACAGGCTAGAGTTACCCCTCTGTCTCTGGTTTAAGTTACCCCTCTTTGTGAAACAGGTTAGTTACCCCTCTATCTCTGGTTTCAGTTACCTCCCTTTGTGAAACGGAAAACTCTGAGTTTCCCTCATTTCAGGGTAACAAACTCAGAGTTTTCACTAAACCTGCTTCGTGAAACGGACCCCTGTATGAGGATTTTGACAAATAAAAACTCTTGAATGTAAAAGAAGCCATAAGTTTGGAATTTGTTGGTTTTTGGAAACTGAAAATGATGAGAACTTGAGAACTCGATGCCATTTAGCAGCTACATGTTGATCACATCAAAACACCTTGTTTATCGTCTATTTTTTATTGTTTTTTGTCTTTTTTTTATTTTTGTCATTGCTATACTCATTGTTTGTGTATCGCTTTTGTCGTTTTGTTTCTCGCCTTTATATGTCTTGTTTGTCCATTTTTTTGTCGCTTTGTACCTCGTCTACTTTTTGTCTCGTTTCTGTTTTGTTTTGTGTCATCTGTCTCATTTTTTGTCATTTTGTGTCTCATTTTTGTAATATTTTGCCTTGTTTTTGTTGTTTTTTTGGCTTTTTTAAAGTAAAATACTATATCATTCAGTTCTAGATAGCTGTGACTAAATGTTGTGTTCCTTTGTAGATGCTCTGTGATCTGGAAGTTGTAATGTGTAAATGACAAACTGAGGCATAAGGTTGCTGAAATTGAATTTATGTTTAAGACATTTCAAGTTGTTCATGATGTTTTGTAAAAAGATAATTCCTTAAAAATGGACATTGTCAGAATGTACTTTTTTGCACTAAAACTAAGCAAAAATTGGAGTTGTGGTTATTTATAGGTTATGATGCTCTGATTTTACTGATCACTTGAGATCAAATTAGCTGAATGTTGCCCCTGAACTAAAATGAGTTTGACATCCCTGGTTTAAACTATTCCTTCAAAACGATCCACTTCAAACACTGAAAGTCAAAGCAGCTCATCTGGAATCTAAACCCTCAGAAAAAGCTTCTAAATGAGCGAACATGCTGGTACCGACCTGTACGAGCTCAGAGGAGAAGCCTCCGGTGATGCAGATCCAGTGGACGGTGGGAACGAGGCCATATCCGGCCACCGAGCAGAAGATGAGCGAGCGCAGCTGCTTCCACTGTTTGCTGAGGTAATGGGGGTGGATCTGGGCGAAGAAGACGGCCAGGATCATGGCGAGGACCGTCACCAGGTAGACCTGCCGCCAGTACTGCAGGGAGAGGAAGGTTTCAGTCAGGTTAGAGCACTTTAGAGGTCGGATAGAAACATTTGTAGGTATCTGAGGCTTGATGCTAACATCTGTCTGGTCAAATATGCACATAAACAACAACCAGACACACATGCAGCTGTATGGAACAAACAGAACATCAGTAGGTCGACGAATGTTTCTTGAAAAATCATTTTTAAGATTCATGAATTAATTTAACACCTTCCACTACATCTCTATTCCAACATGTTCAGTCGAAAAAAATCAAACAAAACAGCAAAAACGAGACACAAAACGGAGATGAGATGAGAGACTGAGAGGTAAATCAAAGCTACAGGATGAATAAAATAAATGCAGCATGGCTCAGAAACAGTGAACAGAGGAGCAGGTTGTTGGAGATACATTCAGCATGGAGAAACATCTTTCTACTGATGAGCAGACTCAAAACTGGACTAAAAATTGTCCAAAATAACCCAAATTGTCCGTAGAGACTCATATTGAACTCATCTTGAGTCATTTTTAGCTTGTTTAAAGTCATTTTTGACATTTTTTTGGTACTTCAGACAGATTTTTAGTCAGTTCGTATATCACTTTGGACAAGTTATTTTAGAAAGCTAAAAGAAACTAAGAAATTACATTTTTTTAAGTTTCTTTGTACTTCTATTCATGGTTGTTTTGTTTCCATAGGAAGTACAGGACTTTATATTTCAGTAAAAAATGAGCCAACAGTGAGTAAAAATGTGAGTGTGCAAATATTTCAGTGTAGAAACATCCCTAAAATCACTAAAGTGTGTTTAAAACCCTGTTAACAGGTCGATTCTGGGAGGATTTATGTCCAGGTTGTGTTTCTAAATGCATTTACACCAGAGTTAATCTTGATTTCAGCTGCTTTAGTGCTCAAATGTGACAGAAAATTAATTATCACAAGATGCATTATTTTTAGGTTTTGGACGAGACAAGTAAAGTTTGACTATTTAAACACTTTAGGTTGTCTGATCTTGTGCTGCAGCAGTCTGTATTTAATTCCTGGCTTTATTCCCTGCTAATCGTAGCTGTTAGAAACGAGTCTCCCACTTGCCGGGATCTACAGCTAACCTGTCCCCGGCTCTGTACTTGATATTTCCACTTCTATAAGTAACTGTGTAAAGTCTGGACAGCCTCGTCTCGGTCCCTTCTGTCCGTTTTTTTTGTGCGGATGCAGGCCTCCGTCCAGTCACACGTCCTCATGCGGCGAGTCCTGCCGAATTTCACAGTGAATAAATTTGCACCAGGAACAAGGCCTCGCTCTGCTGCAGCCAAAAAGGGAAAAAAAAATGTTTTAAAAGCTCACTTCTCCTCTCCAAATCTGCCACATCTCCGAGACGCGCTCTAGACGAGGAGAGTTTGACTGGCTAAATATAAAAATCTGTTTTTCTTTGGGGACTTGGCTTGCCATGGAGTGCAGCCGCCCAGAAGCAGAGCCCCAGTCTTGGCAAAGGGACGGAAGGGGCCCCCTTCTTCGCCTGAGATACGAATCCCGGACTCTCAAACGTCATATGGTGGGGAACAGGAGTGACGGACCGCTCCGTGAACGCAGCCATCTGGTTTGGGCTGGAGCAGATTTCAGCTGCGTTCTGGGGGCAAAATAACCCAACGCTTCCAATATGCGTGGGGGAAAAAGCAAGCGGTGGAGAAGGAGACGCAGCCAAACACTTCAGGAGTTAGAGAAATAAATAAATATATACAGAAAGAGAGGGAGAGTGGAAGGAGCTCGGTGGTGGGCGGCTGGAATAAGGAACTGAAACTGGCTTGTGTCATCGGAGGCGGCGTTCCAAGCGGCGAAGGTGTCGTGTTGCTTATTCACCGGGAACAATGAGTCAATCAGGAGAAGGCAGAACTGTGGGCTCCACTTCAGCTTTATTCAATTAATGCCTCTCAGGCCGAGATGTGGAGCTAGAAAGTCTCCGGGGAGGATTTTACTTCGACGTTACAGTGATGCTCGATGCATTAACGCTCTCACATGAGCATATTTTTATTGTAATGTGCAGTAATTTCACTTTAAATCCTTATTTTTGACATTTAAAGTCAATTTTCTGACTTTACTACAAAGAAATTCTCATCACAAAAGTCCATTTTGTGCTGTTTCTGTATTCATTCAACCAAGAAAGGCCACAAAATCTCTCTGAAAAGTTCCAAAACACACATTTACTTCGATGTTACAGTGATGCTCGATGCACCAACACTCACACACAAGCAGATTTTTGTTATATTGTGCAGTAAATGCACTTTAAATCCTTAATTTCATCATTTAAAGTCTATTTTTGACTTCCCTACAAGCCAATTCTCATCATTAAAGTCATGTTTCTGTTGTTTCTGCAATTTATTCCACCTAAAAAGGCCACAAAATCTGTCTGAAAGCTTCACAAACACATTTACTTCAACATTACAGTGATATTCGATGCATCGACACTCACTCATGAGCATATTTTTATTATAATGTGCATCTAAGTGCTGTAAATTCACTTTAAATCCATAATTTTGTCATTTAACGTCTATTTTTGACTTCACAACACTAAAATCCTCCTCAATTAAAGTTCAGTTTCTGCCATTTCTGCAATTTATTTCACCAAGAAAGGAACCAAAATGAGTTCAAAAGCTTCACAAACACATTTTTTGGAAGATTATACATCAATGTTAAAGTGATATTCGAAGCACCGACACTCATACACAAACATATTTTTATTATAATGTGCATCTAAGTGCAGTAAATTTATTTTAAATCCTTAATTTTGTCTTTTAAAGTCTGTTTTTGACTTTACTACAAACAAATTATCATCATAAAAGTCCAATTGATGCATTTTCTGCAAATTATTCCACTGAGGAAGGCCTAAAAATCTGTCTGAAAACTTCACAAATACACAAATTCTCATCATTAAAGTCCAGTTTATGCATCTTTTGCAATTTATTCTACTAAGAAAGGCCACAAAATGTGCCTGAAAGCTTCAAAAACACACATTTTGGAGGATTTTACTCCAACGTTACAGTGATACTCGATGCAGCGACACTCACTCATGAGTAGAGGTCGACCGATATGGGATTTTCAAAGGCCGATGCCGATACCGATTTTCAAAAAAAATTTTCGGCCGATATCTAAAGCCGATTGTAGAAGCCAATTTTTAAGGCCGATATCCTTTTTTTTTTTTTAAAAAGCACATCGAATACAAAAGGCAATTTAAACACTAAAAGTATATACATGTATATATTACAAATTAAATACACTAGTAGAACTCTAACATTTATTGAACACAAAAAGTGAAAAAGTACAATAACATAAAAAAAATACTTAAAGTTTACAAAAAATACAATTAAAAAGTAACCTGAAAGTGGTTAGGGTTAGGCTTGTTGTTTCCTGGTTCACTCACTCTGCTCATGCTCCGCTCTCTGAGTGCCGGGGGTCCTTCTAAGGGAAAAGTGGTCGCGGCAGCTGCCCGTACGGGTGCCTGATCACAAATCGGCTTTTTATTTGTAAATATCGGCCGATGGCCGATATTGAAAAAAGTCCACATTTCGGCCCAAAATATCGTCCGGCCGATATATCGGTCTACCTCTACTCATGAGCATGTTTTTTATTATAATGTGCATCTAAGTGCAATAAATTAATTTTAAATCCTCAACTTTGTCATTTAAAGCTTGGAAATAGCTGCCGTACGAAGTAACGCTCATCAGAAAAGTCCCGTTCTGCTGTTTCTGAAGGTTTAAACCATATCAAAAGTGATTAATTCCACTGAGGAAGGTCAGAAAATCTGTCTGAAAGCTTTTCACATTTAGCACTTTTTAAGGGTTTAAAACTAATTTTGTGGATTCAGCTTCAGAAAGGGACATGGTGCTATAAAATAAGATGACAAAATGAGTGGATAATTTGTTTAACTTTGACCTGGTTTATGAATTTAGAGCCAAATAGTTTTTCTGTTCATTCACTTTTGCAAACATGTTGGCAGAAATAAACACTGACACTCTAGTTAGACCCAGTGAAGTCACATCAACAGCTATAGTGCTGGTCTTCTTTAATTAAATCTGACATTTTCTTTGATTTTTTTTAAACAAATCTTTCTGCAAATGCTGTTTTTTCTGCCGTGTCCACGAGATAAGTTACTGTTTTCTACAAAAATAAGAAACATAACCTGATACCCGATTTAAAATATTTATTTCAACTTCATTCTCCTGTTTTTATTTATATTGTGAGCTACTATAGTTAAATGTTAGCCTTTTAAATGTTTGTATTTCATGCTCCATTTTCTGTCATTCGAAGTATTTTTCAGCATTAGAAATTGTTATTTGATACACGGCTCAATTGCAGATGGGTTTATTTTAACTGTTGATTAACCTATTGATTGGTTTATTGATTAACTGAGGGGTTAAGTGTCAAAAATGGTGAAAAAAAAGTGCTTCTTAAAGCCCAAGATGACGCCTTCAAACATCTTGTTTTGGCCACAACTCAAATATATACAGTTTACTGTCATAGAAGAGGAAATAAACTGGAAATAATCATTTTTAGGAGACTGAAATCAGAAAATTTAGACTTTCTTTCTCTATATTTGTTTAAAAAAATCAAACGGATTAATCGATGATGAAAATAGCTGGATTAAATATTGAAGGTCCGTACGACAACCAGGGATGCTACGGTTGTGATATTATTATTATTATTATGGTAGCAGAAAACATTTTTTAAAACAAACAACAGTCAACATGGATGTTTGAATGAATCAGAAACGTGAGCTTACGTTGTTGCAGTAGAAGGTGTAGAAGACTCCGGGGACGTAGCAGCCCAGGATGCCGATGGAAACGCCGGCGTAGTCCAGCGCCATCCAGCGGCGGCTGGTTTTCTCTGAGCGATGGCAGCAGAATAAGTGGTAACCCACCGAGCAGAGCATGCACAGCTGAGGAGGAGCAAAACAAACAGTCAGGAAATAAAAAAATAAACAAAACCCAGTATTTACACCAGACAGAAATCTTTTATACTGGATCTGAAGACTACAGTCGTCTCGGATTCTCCAGAAAATCCAATATTTAGGATAAAATGTCAGATTAAGGTAGCAGTCATGTTTGGCTGATCTGAAATCACCACATAACAGAACATAAAATAAGTTTAGTTCAGAAGAACGAGGCTAAAAGTAAAGAGGACAGAAACAGATGTTAAACATCTGTAGCAATGTGTTTTTATTAGTTTAACAAGTTGTTAGAAAACTGTCCCAAATCATGACCATGTATGATTTCCTGCTTTGTTCATATATATTTATAGTTAAAAGTAAAATGTGTAACTCTCAAATAAATTAAATAATCTGAAATGTGCAGATTCTCAGAGGCACAAAGTGTTTAATACTGTGTTTTAAGGACATGAAATGATACGAAAAAATACGATAAAATATGAGAAGATACGGGCTGCACAGTGGTGTAGTGGTTAGCACTTTCGCCTTGCAGCTAGAAGATCCCTGGTTCACGTCCCGGCTTTCCCGGGATCTTTCTGCATGGAGTTTGCATGTTCTCCCTGTGCATGCGTGGGTTTTCTCCGGGTACTCCGGCTTCCTCCCACAGTCCAAAAATATGCTGAGGTTAATTGATCATTCTAAATTGCCCGTAGGTGTGAATGTGAGAGTGATTGTTTGTCTCTGTATGTAGCCCTGTGACAGACTGGTGACCTGTCTAGGGTGTCCCCTGCCTTCACCTGAGTCAGCTGGGATAGACTCCAGCTCCCCCCGCGACCCTAGTGAGGATTAAGCGGTGTATAGATAATGGATGGATGGATGGATGGATGGATGGATGATAAGATACAATATGATAAGATACAATATAATAAAGATACAAAAAGATACGATAAAGATAAGATACGATAAGATAACATACAATAAGACAAGATACAATAACGATACAATACGAAAAGATAAAATACGATAAAGACAAGATAAGATAAAGCCAAGATAAGATAAAGATGTGATAAAACAAGCCTTCATTAATCCCACAGTGTGGAAGTTTGCATTGTTGGAGCAGCAAAGCCAGTGCAAACATTGAAGGAATGTAATACGAAAATACAAAAATGAACAATATAAACCAGGATTTATATATAAGTACATGTTAGTGGTGTTGCATAGATTCTTTCCTGAGTGGAAATATTGACAGAAGTATTAATATTAATACTGCACAGATTATTATCTATACTGACAGGTATTATGTAAGTAGTAGTAAACAGCTGACTAAGGAGAGGCACCAGGTTTTATTGTTACCATGCAGGTGTTTGTCTTTTACAACAGTCCAACATGTTGTGCCATTTATTAATACAAACATCTCATTTGTTCACACTCTGTTTGATTTTATTACAAAAAAATCACATTAAAACTCCTAGAAAGTTCCTGAAATCTTGCAAAATCCTAAAGATCTCCTCCAAATACTGCTTTTTTTCATGATTATTTTAAAGTTTGGTCCTCTAAGCTGCATTTCATAACTTCTGTGATTCCTATTTTAGCGTCATAATCACCTTTTTTTGTCACTGTGTTGATTTAAAATTTAAAACCCTGAGGATGGTTTGCAACTAAACAGCTGTTGCTAAACGCGTTACAGTCATCACATTAATGACTTGATGAAGAATCTGCCACTTTGGCAAGTTAATATCTCCACCAATTTGCACTTTTTGGCAAGTAAAATTCAGATTTTGTGTAGTATTAGTATAATTTAGTCAATATTTACAAGCTATTTGGTCGTACGATATAAACTGAACGCCACAGATTTTATGACATTCAGCTTTAGAGATGAAAATAGATCCCTGTAACACAAAATCGGCCCAAGAAAAAGCTATTTTAAATTCCTTAAAACTTCATTATTATGGGAGACTGTTAGTATTTAATGCAAATGTTTGTTCTTAAAAATTAAAAGATGTGATTTTACTTGCAGAAATTAGTTTTTTTTGTACTTTAAATGCAAATGTATATTTTCAAAAATTAAAAGATGCTGTTTTACTTCCAGAAAATTGCTTTTTTTGTACTTTTCCTCTGACTGTACTATTAAATCCACTGGTTAGGTTTAATTTAGGAGTTAATTGTACAAGTTTTTGTCAAGATTTTCCATCTGTGTGCGATTATGTCACTCACCAAACCATTAAAAAGTGGATTTTTCAGCTCTGGAGCTACATTTAGAAAAATCTGTGCACCACCAAATAACTTCTAGACATGATGATCAAACTTTGATTGCAACTAAGAGAAAAATAGTGGAGATTATGAATTATTATTGATACTAATTTGATGACTGTAAAACATTTTGGAACAACTGATTGGATGCAAAATATCTGTAAGGTTTTGCGGATATTCACTATAAATTTGAATTCAATCCAGCGAAAAATAAGCGACTGACGAAGCTTAGAAGGAATCGCAAAAACATCGAGCACAGCCAGTTCATCTGCCAACAGGTTTAACATCCCAACTCCAAGCTGACATTGTACGTAGACGTAAACATAAAGAGGAAAACTCAGCACCGTACCTGGAAGCAGAAGAGCCCGATGGAGTAGATGACGTAGTCCTCTTTGGAGGCGCCGACGGCCGGCAGCACCGACGCCATGTTGTAGACGCCGAGGCAGAAGAAGAGCAGGAAGCCGAGCAGGTGGCTCCAGATGTTCACCGTCTCATTGGACAGGATGAAGAGGCTGCAGTGGACAAAAATTTAAATGATTAGCAAGAAAAAAGCAGCGCAGTTTTAACTTCTGTTGCTTCACAGAACCAAAAAGAATCCAATCAAATGGCTTTATTGGATGTTAAATATAAGAATATCATATCTATGGGTATTTTTTTTTTTTTTTTTTTTAAACAAGAACAGAAAAACTATTAGTTCACAGCAGCCACGGAGAAATTAATAATATAATAATAACTTTATTTATATAGTACCCTTAAGAAACAGCATTAACAAAGTGCTTTGACAGTTAAAACATGCAAACACAGGAAAAAAAATCAAGGATTTTTGAAATTGAATTTTAAATTTAAAGAACAAGATTGAGGGTTAAAGTTAAAAGTCAAAAAACTAGAGAATTAAAGAATGAGAGAGACGACATCATCATCAACATTTTGCACAAAAGATGCAAAAATCCTCAAGTGAAGCTCTACAGTTGGCTCTGCGCTCATGACGTCCCTGAGTTTTATTTTTCTGGATATTATTAAAGTCCCTGAACATAATAAATCACTGCAGCTCACCTCTTGATGCAAAGCCTGGAGGGCAGGTAGGCTCGGTATCCATCGGTGATGTAGGGGTTCTCCCTCAGGAACACTGGGACCTGTTCGTAGGTGTACAGTCTGATTCCTCGGGGAACCAGCACCGGCCAGTACTGATAGCCTCCCAGTTCAATGTAGTGAGCGGTCTGAGAGTTCTTCTGGAGCTTCTGAGGCATCGCTGAGCCGGCGAAGGCTGGTTTAGTCTGAGATGAAGCTGGAAACGAGAAGTCAGACCCAGATTAGATCCAATGAAAACTGGAGTTAAATGCTGATTAGTGTTATATGAAGTTTGCTCAATCTAACAGGTGAGTTTTTACTGTTCAGAGTGAGAAAACAAGCTGCCAACCAACTGAAACTGTATATTTATTGATGTGAGTTCACACAAAATTAGGAACATTTTATCTCAAAGTGATGCTAAATAACTAGTCCATGCATTTATTACTTCTAGGCTGGTCTACTGCAATTGCTTTTTATCAGGATGTCCTAAAAACTCTCTGAAAAAACTCCAGTTGGTCCAAAAATGCTGCAGTCAAAGCTCAGACAATTACTACCACCACAACAACATATTTCTCCGATGTTAGCTTCTCTTCATTTGTTCCCAATGAAATCCAGAATAGAATTTAAAATCCTTCCTCTCACATACAAATCTCTAAATCAAGGGTGTCAAACTCATTTTAGTTCAGGGGCCACATTCAGCCCAATTTGATCTCCAGTGGACCGGACCAGTAAAATCAGACCATAAAAACCTGTAAATAACGACAACTCCAAATTTTTTTGCTTTCTTTTAGTGCAAGAAAGTACATCCTGAAAATGTTCACATTTAATGAACTATCTTTTTTTACAAAACGTTATGAACAACCTGAATTTTTAAAAGAAAAGTAAGTGCAGTTTCAACAATATTATGTCTCAGTTTGTCACAGTGTGTCTACAAATGCACTAAACATTCAGTCGCAGGTATCTGGAACTGAACAATATAATATTTTACAACTTGTCAAGATCTAGAAATGATTTTAAATTTACATTTATTTCCAAATCTGTGTAGCAATCCTGACCACCTGAACTGACTCACCAACAAACTAAAGTGGGAACTAATAAAGGAAAGGTGAAGTTGTCCCCCTGCTTTGTAAATGTATAAAATTTACACGTAAAAAATGCATAGAAGTTGTCTCAGTGCATCTGCAATAAGGTTCTACCAAACCAAACTCAGTCAGATTGAAACACAGTGTTCAGTGTCTTTGAATATTTTCACAGTAAGGATTTATTTTCACCTCTGTAATTTATACACTTTACAAAGTTGTCCTGCAGGCCGGATTGGACTCTCTGGGGGACGGGTTTTGGCCCAAGAGCCGCATGTTTGACACCCCTGCTCTAAATGAACAAGCTTCATCTAAATAAATTGCACAATTAATTGTCAGATTAATCAGATAATAAAAATACAACTTACAAAAATTTGGCATTGCATTATTCAAAAATAAAAACAAAGACTTGCTAGATTAACCAATAGAAAAATAACTATTAATTGCAGGCTTAGACTGCATTATAGCGCTTGTAGAGGAAAGAATTGGGGTTAAGTTTTGTTTTTGTTTTAACACTAATGTTTAAATAATCCTATGCAGTCAGTGTTTGGATTATTTGATGCTGTTGAGGAGGTTGGAAGCAGCAAAAATTGAGGAGAACCACTCAGCGGGTTCCAAAAAGGCTTGTTTTGAGTGAACAGTACATTAGTTTCATCTTAAAGACTTCATAGTACCACATTACCCCCCCAAAAAAACCAAAACACTTCTGGAGTTTATAGAAGTACATGCGAGGCTCTTAACAGGCTCTTCTCCTGCAAATCCAGCTCCCAGTTTAGATCCTGAAAGCAGATATTGTCTCTAATTTTTAAGATCAGGCTTAAAATTCTCTTTTCTTATAAAGCTTTTAGTCACGTCTGGCTTTAGTGACCCTGAACTATCACTTAGTTTGCTGTTAAAGGCTCATTCTGCCCTGTACATTTTCTATCTTTCACTCTGTTAACAATAACATATCATTATTGCATGTCATTAAATGTGTGTCTTTGCTCTCTTGTAGTTTGTGTTTTGTTTTCTGATCTGCAGTAACCATCACATTCCCCAGTTCATTCTTCAGTTATCGGTTTTCTATCTGCTACTGGAGGTTTCTTTCTGGTAAAAGGGAGGTTTTTCTTTGCATTTCTCAAAGGAAATCATTTGATTTGTTGGGTTTCTCTCTACAAATTTAACATTACAAGGTTTTGACTTGACAACGTGAAGTACGTTGAGATGGCCGATGCTGAGAACTGACCCTGTAGGTAAACCTTTACTGAAAAACATCAACTGACTCTCTTATAATTAATGTAGGGGGAACTAGAGGACCTATCTAACATTACTTCAGTGCTTTAAAGATGCAGCTACCGTATAATCTCAGGTTACCCTGTTAATTAGCACCAGCTGATCCGTTCTGCCCTACTTGTTTAGAGACAATCTAGTACCAAACTCCGTTCAGTAATCTGGTAATTTTCGACCTTACGCGCTAGCAGATGTGTATTTCTCTGAAATGTAACTCTAACGTCGCCTTTAAAAAGCCACAAGACCGAAATTTATACTCTTAAAGTCAATAAAGTTTGAATTTCTACAAAATATCCTACTTCCAAACGTCCACTACCAGGATACAGCTGGTTAAGGTTAGATTTACAGCTAACGTTACACTGTAGTTACCCGGTGGCGAGCATTGTGCTACCGGTTATAACGTTGTTATTTCACTAACACGGCAAGTTTCTTTTAATATTTTAATAAGCCGAATAATCCTAAAGACTCTAATAAACTAGGAACTATTTAAAGTTTAGCCCTATTGGGTGATTTTAGCGTCGTTAAGCACGATAATCTTAAAATAGTGGAGTTTTTAAAGCGGTCTGGCAACTGGAGGCTAATTACGACTAGCTCAACAGGCTAGTCGGAGCTAGCTAACATGTAGCTTTGTTTAGAGCCGATACCAGAAAAAAACAAACTCACCTTTCAGTTTGGTGTACGAGCAGTTTGAGCCATTTTGCGGTTTGTAATACGAGCTACGCATCTGTAAACATACGCTAATCTATAAAGCTATATCTTTAAAAAATGACGAAACGTTAACAAGTTGCGGCTACAACATCTTCGGCGTCTCCGTCATCAGTACAAGGACCCCAGCAGTCTGGCCAGACACCGCCTGAGTAAAAACAAAGCCCCTCAAGGCAAATTCCTGTTGAGAACTCAAAAAAAAAAAAAGTTCTTGAATCTCGATTTACAGTTTAATTGTGCAACTACATGATGAACATATTTTTAGTTGCTATTTATCTTATTTGAGTTCAATTGATATGTTAACAGCCAAAAAATCTTTCACAAACACAGCAACTAAATCAAAACACTACATTGCCACACAGCATTTTTCAATATAATGGCAAAAAAGTGCAATTTTGGTAGGTCTTAACAATTATTAATATTCTAAATTACTCAGGCATTTTGTTAGACCCTATAATATTGTAGGGTATTAATTTAGTCAACTATATTTATTTTTTTCTTATGTTGTCATGTAATGTCTTAGCTGTGATTTTTAAATTGCTCAGGTAATTTCACATAATGCACAATATTGCAGGTTCTTAATGTTTTATTGAAACTTGTTGGGTACATTTGTAAATCAAATCTTATTTTGTCCACAGGAAAGTGCTTGAGTTCAATGGTTGCTATTTTGAAAGTTCTGTATAATTGACAAAACAGGGATTTATCGTTTTTATTATTTAATGTATATTTATTAATGTTTTTCCGTCTGTTTTCTGTTTTTTCTAACTTTATCCTAATAGTTGTTATTTTGCCCTCTGGGAATTTTTTTTAACAACTTAATCTGTTATAGCAAGATTAATGAAATATTAAGCAATATTCTCCATAGTTCAAGATTTCTAAGTTATTATATTGGACAAAAAATTTATTTTGGTTTTCAACATCCTTAGAACCTTATAGTAACAATAATAATGATAATAATAATAATAATAATAATAATAACAAGAATAATAATATTAATGATCATAATAATAACAATAATTATTACCATCATCATTATTATTATTAGTCATGGTAGTAGTAGTGTAACAATATTACTATTACAAGTAGAACTACCAATAATAATAATAATAATAATAATAATAATAATAATAATAATAATAATAATAATAATAATAATAATAATAATAATAATAATAATAATAATAATAACAAAATAATTATTATTTTCATTATTATACATATTATTATTTTTATTTGTGGTGATAATAGCATACCGATACTACTACTACTAGTAATAATAATAATAATAATAATAATAATAATAATAATAATAATAATAATAATAATAATAATAATAATAATGGTAGAATGTTATTATTATTATTATTAGTAGTAGTAGTAGTAGTAGTAGTAATAGTAGTAGCAGTAGTATAACAATACTACTACTACAATTACTATTTCTATTAATAATAACAATAATAATACATTTATTCTCAACTAAATTATTGGATGAGATTTTTTAAAATAAGAATTGTATTGTAACACCTGAACAAATGTTCTGAATATGTTCAGTTAGGCTGATTGGAAATCAGTTCTTACTCAGTTTTATTTTAATGATCACAGATTTTCTAATTTTTCTGTCAGTGATCACAGGTATGTTCCCTTTTCTCGCATTGAGCTTCTAATTTGGGGCCTGAATTTCCAATATAATTATTCTAAAGTATTTGTTTTTGTTTGTTCATAGGAGGAGAAATGTAATCGTTCAACTCAGAAATAATGAAAATAAAATTAAAAGGTGGAATAATTTGACATTTCAGTGACATTCCACAGGTTAGTGTTGTCTTTTCTCCGTCCCTGTAGGCTTGTGCTGAGGTCACATGACTGATAAATGTAAACTTCAGTGTGTAGTTTAACCTGCAGGTGTGCTTCATGCTAAACGAGGCTGTTCGGAGCCTCCCGGCTGTCGTCCTGCTGCACTGCGTGACCATTTTACATCCTCCCCTCGCTAACTGTCACCAGGAATCGTTGTCAGAGCGAGAGAGCCTCTCAGGTGTGAGGGATGTTGGAGGATTCCCCGAGGAGGGAAGTCACACTCAGTCCTCCTTCTGCTGTTTACACCCCGCTTTAATTGCCTCGTTCTCGAGTGGAAGTGTGTTCTTCATTATCACTTCTAATGCACCTCTCAGCACATCCACTCTGGCAAAGTGTCAGCTGCCATGCCAAGTTAAGACAGTAACTGGTGCATGCAAGGGCAAACAATAAGAATCTCCTGCTGCTGCTGTCGCTGCCCGGCTTATTAATTAACTCTGTGAGCTGGCAAGGACTTACTGCAGATAGAGAGGCAGGAATACGATGACATACAGATAAAAATACACAACATTCCTCCTTTTTCATGAATTACTCATCAGTTGTGGAAAAATTAACCATTTTCCCACTTGTTACACTCTGGTTTCTGCCGTTTCAACAGAGAACCAAGCAAAGATAAAGCAGTTTTTAACAGGATTTGTTCTTGTTTTCATGCTTTTCTGTTAATCAGAGGCCATAAAAACCAAATTATTTCAATGGAATTAAGACGGAGCAGCCACTGATGCTGTCTTTCATTGTGATCCCTGCTTAACAAAGCAAATCTGCCTTAATACAGTTTATTATAGGGTTTTTATGAAGTTTTTGCATCATTTCTATAAGTATCAGCCATTTTTGGGCTTATTTCTTGCCGTTATTTGGCAACAAAGGTAAAACTAGATGTACAAAGAAGCTAATTTTGCCATATTTGTCATAAACAGCAGCCTTCAACACAGTCTTAGATTCACTGTGATCCATGTTATTGACACAAACCTGCCTAAATATAATTTATTATGGTTTCTTTGTGTAGTTTATTCATTATTTCTATAAGTATTGATCATTTTTGGGGTACTTTTTGCTGTTATTTGCCAATAAAGGAGAAACTACAGGTAAGGAGAAGCTGATTTTGTCATATTTGTCTTAAACAGCAGTATTTAACATAGTCTTAGATTCACTGTGA